>NC_069506.1:98840718-98955718 GCF_027579735.1 Bombina bombina
CCACTTTTGTCTTCTCTCCCTCCCTCCCTTCCTTTCCCTCCCTTTTCTCCCCTCCCCTTATTTTCTCTCCCTTCTCTAAGGGAGAAAATGGTATGAGATGCATGCAATTCAACCCACCTGTATGCAACTGTTTTGCTAGCCCATTTTATTTTGAATTGTTATGGAAAAAAAACAACAAAAAAACACTGACCCCAAAAAAATATTAAGGGGAAAAAAGGCCTAAACCCTTAGTGGGGGGAGCAGAATTTTGAGTGCCTAGGCCAGCACAAAACCTAAATACGCCACTGTGTGTATATATATATATATATATATATATATATATATATATATATATATATATATATATATATATATATATATATATATATATATATATATTATATTCTCTTTTATTGAGGCAATGTATAGATGTAAAATACAAACAGCGACCTGAATAATAATGAAATCTACAGAGAGAACAATGACAATATGACAATGAACAGTAATACAGTCAAACATAAAACTCCCTGTAAAAAGAAATAAGAGAATAAATTTAGCAGAGAGAGAGGGAAGATGTTGTGAAGGAAGGTGAGGTTGTGAGATGAGAGGAACGCAGGAGTATGAAGACTTCTTTCTCTGTTACAGGATTAACTGGGTTTGAGCGTGAGGGAGAGATGTGTTTTCTAATTGTGTCAATTTTGTTTGTGAAGTCCCTGGAATACATAAACCCAGCAAAATCAACTAATTACTGTTACCCAACCGGAATGTAAGAAATTATAAATGTAGGAAAGGAAACATCAACTTTTTTTTTTTTTTTTTTTTGTAGGTACATTTTGTAATAACCTTTTCAAATGATATAAAAGCAACACTGCTGTTAAAAAAAAATCTCCAGAGCTCATGTTTAAAAAGTTTTCAGTTTTATAATATCTTTTTAATACACTAAAGATTCTCAAAACTCCTTAGGCAATGCGTTCCATTATTTGATTGCTCTTACTGTTTACATTGCTAGAGATTAAGAGGCCGATTTATCAAGCTCCGAACGGAGCTTGAGGGCCTGTGTTTCTGGTGAGTCTTCAGTCTCACCGGAAACGCAAGATATGGAGCAGCAGTCTAAAGACCGCTGCTCCATAACCCTGTCCGCCTGCTCAGAGATTGCCACATTTCAACCCGATTGAGTACGATCGGGTTGATTGACACCCCCCTGCTGGCCCCGAGTCTGCAGGGGGCGGCGTTGCACCAGCAGCTCACAATAATTGCTGGTGCAATGCTGAATACGGAGTGCGTATTGCTGTCCGCATTCAGTGATGTCTGTCGGACCTGATCCGCACTGTTGGATCAGGTCCGACAGACATTTGATAAATAGGCCTCTAAATCTCCTTTCGTGTGACCTCTTGTCACAAACAACTGCCTTAGAATAAATAGCACTTAAGCCATCTATATGGGCCTTGAATATATTTATATAAAGTAATCATATCACCTCTCAAGTGCCTTTTTTTCTACAGTAAACAAACCCAAGTTGGCTAATCTCTCCTCATAGTCTAAATCCATTCCCCTTATTAGTTTCCTGGCCCTTCTCTGAACTTTTTCTAAATCTACATGTCTATTTTTAAAATTGGTCCCCAAAACTGCACTCCATACTCGAGGCAAGGTCTTACCAGGGATTTATATAGCAACAGGATTATGCTTTCCTCCATTACATCAATGCCTCTTTTAATACATGCTTAAAGGGACAGTCAAGGCCAAAATAAACTTTCATGATTCAGATAGAGCATGTCATTTTAAACAATTTTCCAGTTTACTTTTATCACCAATTTTGCTTTGTTCTCTTGGTATTCTTAATTAAAAGCTTAACCTAGAAGGTTCATATGCTAATTTCTTAGACCTTGAAGCCCACCTCTTTCATATTGCATTTTAACTGTGTTGGTTATGCAAAACTGGGAAATGGGTAATAAAGGGATTATCTATCTTTTAAAACAATACAAATTCTGGTGTAGACTGTCCCTTTAAAGGGACACTGAACCCGTATTTTTTCTTTCGTGATTCAGATAGAGCATGCAATTTTAAGCAACTTTCTAATTTACTCTTATCACATTTTCTTCATTCTCTTGGTATGTTTATTTGAAAAGCAAGAATGTAAGTTTAGATGCCGGCCCATTTTTGGTGAACAACCTGGGTTGTCCTTGCTGATTGGACAGACTCCTGTTCCTCATAGCCAATAAACAAGTGCTGTCCATGGTACTGAACCAAAAATTTGCTGGCTCCTTAGCTTAGATGCCTTTTCTTTTTCAAATAAAGATAGCAAGAGAACGAAGAAAAAGTTATAATAGGAGGAAATTAGAAAGTTGTTTAAAATTGCATGCTCTATCTAAATCATGAAAGAACAAATTTGGGTTCAGTGTCCCTTTAAATCTTATTAGCCTTAGAAGCTACTGTTTTGTATTGTGCTTCCATTTCTAGCTTGTTATCTATAAGTTCGCATTAATCCTTTCCCCCCTCTGTTTTACTACGTCGAGTCTTATTTAAATAATAGGTAGTCTGCATATCTTTTTACTTCCAAAATGTAGAACCTTACATTTACTGGTATTAAATCTCATTTAACATTTACTAGGGCTTAGTATACATTTCTGAGATATTTCTTTGCAATAGCATCTCTGATGTTGTTTGAGGCAAAAGACCCTGGTGTCATTTAGAGTCATTTAATTTGATAATGAGAATATATGAATAACTATATTTACTTAACCTTTTAACTACGTTCTGCACATGTATATATGTCACACACTCATGGCCTTTAAGGAACTTATTGATATTTGTACACATCCATATTGTGTCAGGGCACAGATCTTTAGGAAATCCTCCTGTTCCTCATAGCCAATCTTAGTATATGTGTAGAGGGCTTGTTGGCTCCTTGCCTTGTTGTATGTCAACCCCACAGCACTATAACCCAATTAGGAAGGTTGTAATATAATACTGCAATGTTTAAGACCAAATATAAACTCTGGTCTTTGATGTGCACAATTCTTCCCAATTAATCCCCTCCTAGATAGCAACTAGTCACATGTTTTTTTTTCTTTTATTGCAAATATTATCTTTATTTTTAATGTGCAAACAGATTCCTCACAGCTATACAAGGGGTGCAGTAAATAATAGATATGCGCAGCCAAGAAATTTTTGTTTCAGACAAAATTTTCGTTCCTAATATTCAGGGAAATTAATTTTCCTTAATATTCGGTGGCTGCACTATGCAGTATTACTTTTTTTTTTTAAACGAATACCGAATTTTAGTTAAACATTTACATTTGTTTTCGTTAAAATAGATGTAAATATTTCAAAGCTACAGGTGAAAAGTTCACCTTTACCTACAACCTTAACGCCCTACGGAGAGCACGCTAACCAGATCATTTTCCTTGGTGGAGCCCCGGCCACGCTAACAGTAGTCTTAACGCTATTGGTTCCTAGGACCTGCACTAACTTTAGTGCAGGTCCTGGGAGCTAAGCTCGCTAAGCCTCCTGTTAGCATGACCAGGGTTTTGGCAAGAAGAGGATGCGGTTAGCGAGCTCTCCAGAGTGCATTAAAGGGACACTGAATCCAATTTTTTTCTTTTGTGATTCAGATAGAGCATGCAATTTTAAGCAACTTTCTAATTTACTCCTATTATAATTTTTTCTTCGTTCTCTTGCTATCTTTATTTGAAAAAGAAGGAATCTAAGCTAAGGAGCAAGCCAATTTTTTATTCAGAACCTGGACAGCACTTGTTTATTGGTGGGTGAACTTATTAACCAATCAGCAAGAACAACCCAGATTGTTCACCACAAATGGGCCGGCATCTAAACTTACATTCTTGCTTTTCAAATAAAGATACCAAGAGATTGAAGAACATTTGATAATAGGAGTAAATTAGAAAGTTGCTTAAAATTGCATGCTCTATCTGAATCACGAAAGAAAAAAATTGGGTTTAGTGTCCCTTTAAGGTAAGTATATTAAACCCTTAAAATAATGAAAGGAAGCAAATGAATACTGACAATTTTCTTCAATATTTTTTCATTTTCTTTGTGCATTTATTTGGATATTTGTTTCAAACAAAAATTAAAATACGATTTTCGGCACAAATGTATATTAGTGTTGAAATCAATGAACAAGTCCAGTAAATAAAGGACTGGGAAAGCAAACTAGGATAAATGGATTAGAAAGCCCTTTTCCCTAGAGAGATTTTACAAAGTTCTCTTTTACAGAGGAAGCTTATTATTATATAATATTTTATAATACTACTTATCTCATGAAGATAAATGATCAAAATTCTTAAATGTTATATCCATACAAGCTTAATGTAATGCTCTGTACATTCCATTGTGATTAATTATTTGTTTTTAATTTCCTGTAAGTTACACAGTCTGTTCTTACTCATAATTTGCCTGATTGTTTGTACTGTAAATGCAGATGGTTATTTAAACTAGGGAACCAGCTTCAGCATTGTTTTCAGTGCACCTGCAGTCTGGCCAACATGCACTCCCTTTATGCACTCACACAGCCAATCCTTGTGTAACTTTAGATGAGATTATTAAAAACATTGCATCAGACTAGGGGACACAGAAACAATGGCTTGTGTTTGCGATTGAGATGTCAATTCTGCAGCAAAAACGCCTGAGAGATTGTTTACCTGCGTTGCTGAGACCTCACCCAGGCATTATGAGCAGGCATGTTTAGTGAATACAGCTGTCTGGGAGTATGAATTCTGTTATGGTGCATTGTCTATTCCCTAGAGTTCAGGAGTCATTAGCACAGAGGTGACGGGGAACCTTGCAGAGGCTTAAAAACAATGCAAATCAACAGAAAGTCTGAGAATGAAAGAAACTTAAAGGGACAGTTCACCCAAAAAATGTCTCCCCTTTAAATTATTCCCAATGATCCTTTTAACCTGCTAGAGTGTATTAAATTGGCTATAAGTAGCTCCTTTACTCCTATTTCAGCCTTTGAAATAGCTGATTTAGCCTGTGGTATCGCCACCTACACTGAACAAATTAATACTGGAGTATATTGAATAGCCTAAGTATACACAGCCAGCAGAAGAGATTACACTCTCAGTGGGATGCAGGATAGTTAAAGGGACACTGAACCCAATTTTTTTCTTTTGTAATTCAGAAAGAGCATCCAATTTTAAGCAACTTTCTAATTTACTCCTATTATCAATTTTTCTTCGTTCTCTTGCTATCATTATTTGAAAAAGAAGGCATCTAAGCTTTTTTTTGGTTTCAGTACTCTGGACAGCACTTTTTTATTGGTGGATGAATTTATCCACCAATCAGCAAGGACAACCCAAGTTGTTCACCAAAAATGGGCCGGCATCTAAACTTACATTTTTGCATTTCAAATAAAGATACTAAGAGAATGAAGAAAATTTGATAATAGGAGTAAATTAGAAAGTTGCTTAAAATTTCATGCTCAATCTGAATCACGAAAGAAAAATTTTGGGTACAGTGTCCCTTTAAGTAATAAAATGATAATTTTCCATTGTTCTCTCTATGTTTTGAGCTTTGGTGTTTCAGCCAAATAAAAGATAAGGAAGCAAGTCTGTTTATATAATGAGATCTGATATCACCTTTAAGTTCAACCCAATGTAATAGGCTGTGGTTTCAAAGCACAAAATCAGCTACTTCATATACACAAATAAGCATGAAATGGAATTTCTCAAATATTTTATACTCTGCAGTTGGTATAACAAGTCATTTAAAATACATTAATGGAAAAACAATTTTGCAGTCTACTGTCCCTTTAAAGAGACAGTCAATACCAGAATCTTTGTTGTTTAAAAAGATAGATAATCCCTTTATTACCCATTCCCCAGTTTTGCATAACCAACACAGTTATAATAATACATGATTTACCTCTGTAATTATCTTGTATCCAGTTCTTTTGACAGAGATGCATTTTAGCCAATCAGTGCTCACTCCTAGGTAACCACGTCCATGAGCTCAGTTATCTATATGAAACACATGAACTACTGCCTTCTAGTGGTGAAAAACTGTCAAAATGCTTTCAGATTAGAGGTGGCCTTCAAGGTCTAAGAAATTAGCATATGAACCTCCTAGGCTTAGCTTTCCACTAAGAATAACACGAGAACAAAGCAAAATTGGTGATAAAAAGTAAATTGGAAAGTTGTTTGAAATTACATGCCCTATTTGAATCATGAAAGGTTTTTTTCGACTTAACTGTCCCTTTAATTACATATTGTAAGTGGATTTAAAAAAAATCTTCATATTGCCATACCAATTTGATATAAATTTAAAAAAAAAAAATAATCTCATATCTAATCCAGAAACATTTTTTTTCCATAATATTTTTTTCTGATTGTGATCCATTTGTGCACTTTTTAGCATTCGGGTGAAAATAAAATAAACTTTAGATACGATTTAAAGGAGCATTGTACTCTAATTTGCCTTAAAAATGTCAATTAAAGATTATTTACAGTCAAACTAATTCTAATACAGTAGTATCAATTGTGTCCAACCTGCTAATGGTTACTGGTTAATAAGGAAAACTACCAAAGCTAGATTGGTGGAATTGGACTGTGCACTGCAAGCTTCATAAGAAAATGTATTCAGAAAATGTATTAGCACTTTTAACAAAAATGTATTCCGTTTGAAATGTTCCCTTTACTATGAAACAGAAATGACTGAAATGTATCTTTTAAATGACAAACTGAATTTCCAAATGTTTTTTCTAGGTATAAACAAGTTTATCCGCTGCTGCAGAGGTCATTAAACCCAAAAAAAATTATTTCATGATTTAGAAAGAGCATGCAATTTTAAACAACTTTCTAATTTACTTCTGTCATCTATTTTGCTTCATTCTCTTGATATTCTTTGCTGAAAATCATATCTAGATAGGTTTAATAGCTGCTGATTGGTGGCTGCACATAGATGCCTCGTGTGATTGGCTCGCTCATGTGCATTGCTATTTCTTCATCAAAGGAGATCTAAAGAATGAAGCAAATTATATAATAGAAGTAAATTGGAATGTTGTTTAAAATTGTATTCTCTACCGGAATCATGAAAGAAAAATTTTGGGTTTAGTGTCCCTTTAAGGAGCAGCGGTCTTAAGACCGCTGCTTCTTAACTTAAAGGGACAGTTTACTCAAAATTTTTCTCCCCTTTAATTTGTTCCCAATGATCCACTTTACCTGCTGCAGTGTATTAAATTGTTTACAAGTAGCTCCTTTACCCTTATATTGGCATTTGAAATTGTTGATTTAGTATGTGGTATCCCCACCTATTCTGAAAGTTTGTGGCCGCGCGTACCAGCTATAGATAAGCTTTGTAAACACAGCCAGCAGAAGAAATTACACTCCCAGTGCGATATAGCAGAGATAAGGTAATAAAATGTTGATTTTCCATTGTTCTCTCAAAGTACTGGTGATTGTTTTATGAACAGATATAAGATAAAGAAGCAGGTATATGTACACAATGTGATACAGTAATGAGATCGAATTATACCTACAAGCTCAACCCATTTTATTAGGTTGTGGCTTCAAAACACAAAATCAGAGCTTTAATATACACACAAAAAACCTTAAAAAGCTAATTTTAATACATTTTTTACTCTGCAGTTGGTAAAAAAAGCAATTGTAAACACATTAAGGGAAAAACTATTTTACAGTATACTGTCCCTTTAAGTTTACGCCAAGCCTGAAGGCTCGCGCGGAAACAACAGCATACGCTGCTTCTTAAATCGGCCCTATAGAATCTTTGTCACTTTTTTGCAGAAGCAAAATATAATGCCTGACGGATTATACAAATTTATAACCATGCCTTATCCTATCCTTAATTTAACCCCATTATTCTGAATTATAAATCTATAGCTTGGGGACGCTATGTGTCAAATTAGGAGGGGAAGATGGGGAGGTTAAATGGTAGACTTATAAGATATTTTAAATTTTCTAAATTGTTGGATTGTACTGAGTTCAGTAATATTTGTTTTAAAGGCAACATTTGAGCCACTATATTGTAACATTCATTAGAACGCCGATTATTTTGTTCAATTAGGCACAGTAGTGGTAATGAGAACAATATAATAGGGATCCTTATGGGATCAGATAATACCCATATAAGCTTTTAAACCATAAATACCAGAGGATGTACAATATAATTAGTCAGATGTGAAGTACATTGATAGTGGTGAATTATGGATGCAGTTAAAGGGAGAGTCTACAACAACAACAAAAAAATATTTAAAAAGATAGATAATCCCTTTATTACCCATTCCCCAGTTTTGCACAGCCAACACTATGATATTAATATACTTTTTACCTCTGTGATTATCTTGTATCTAAGCCTCTTTTGACAGCCCCCTGATCACATGGATATTTATTATTTATAGACTTGCATTTTATCCAATTAGTGCTGTGTAATGCAAAACTCCACGGGAGAGAGCACAATGTTATCTATAGGGCCCACATGAATTAGCAGTTTCCTGTTGTGAAAAGCTAATTAAAAAGCATGTTATAAGAGGCTGTCTGTAGTGACTTAGAAACAGGCAGAAATTTAGAGGATTAAATGTTATAAAGTATATTAATATAACAATGTTGGTTGTGCAAAGCTGGGGAATGGGTAATAAAGGTGTTATCTATCTTTTAAAACAATAACAATTTTGGTGTTGTCTGTCCCTTTAAGTTGGAACCTAGGTTTCACTGCAGGTATCTAGTTGCTGAATATGTGCAAACACGTCAGCACTGGAATGAAGTGAAAGCTAGATTTCAACATGGCTGCACTCATGACTAGAGGGAGGCAGGGAATAACTTCAATACCCTGCTTATCAAATGTATTTAGTATATTATGTCCCTTTAAAGCGAAGGTCAATTTTCAGCAATGAGTGCCCGGTTTTTAAAAATACTTTTAAAAACAGGGTCACTTTCATTGATGAAAATTTACATTGCACCGGATTTGTAGAAATACTTACCTTTTACTTCTGCAAAGCCGGATCGCCGATCTCAGCCTCAGTTCCTCTGTACTGACGTCAGAAATGACAAAACCGGCTTCCTCCAATCATGGCTTGCACCCCAGAGCGTCTATCTCGTGATGCCCGGCTGTGATTGGAGGAAGCCGGTTTTGTCATTGCTGTGGTTGTAGAGCAGGAAGAAGAAGGAGGGGGATCATCGATCCGGCTTTGCAGAAGTAAAAGGTAAGTATTTCTACAAATCCGGTGCAATGTAAATTTTCATCAATGAAAGTGCCCCTGTTTTTAAAAGTGTTTTTAAAAACCGGCCACTCATTGCTAAAAATTGACCTTCACTTTAAGGAAGATGTTGAGCAGTCCGTTTTAGTTTTAGTATTTTAATAGCTCTACCCATTTTTTGAATCACACCAGCCACCATACACAGATTGTATTAAGGAACTGGGTGTAAATTTAGAAATTTTACTCCTTACACTCTCTTTACCATCATATGATTTAGAGCAATGTCTGAAAACTCCTATAAAGCAATTATGTTGTGATCAGGTCACATCACTTATTTTTTTTGTTCTATAAACTAATCATATGTGATCTAGTGGGGTTACAACTGGGAAATAAAACATGTTAATATGTGTAACATATTTAACCCCTTAACGACCAAGGACGTACGCCACACGTCCTCAAAAAAAATACAGTTAATGACGAGGACGTGTGGCGTACGTCCTTGGTCTGGAAAGCAGCTGGAAGCGATCCTGCTCGCTTCCAGCTGCTTTCCGGTTATTGCAGTGATGCCTCGATATCGAGGCATCCTGCAATAACCCCCCTTGGCCATCCGATGCAGAGAGAGCCACTCTGTGGCCCTCTCTGCACCGGACATCGGTGGCCGGTATCGTTGGTGGGTGGGAGCAAGTCTGGGAGGCGGGTGGGCGGCCATCGATGTGCCGAATGAAGTGGAGGGGGGCGGGACAGACGGGAGTGCGCACGGGAGCGCCCGTGTGCACATGGGCGGCGGGCGGGCGCATGCACGGGGCGGGAGCGGGAGGGAACCGCTACACTGCAGAAAAATAAAGGTTAATAAAAGTAAAAAAAAAAAAACATTTAAAAGAATAAATAAATAATCTAAGGGATCTGGAAGGGGTGGGGGGTTGATCTGGGGGGGGGGAAGCTACACTACAGAAAAGGGCAATTAAATAAAAAAAAAAACTTTTTTTTACTAAACTGGGTACTGGCAGACAGCTGCCAGTACCCAAGATGGCGCCCATTAAGGCAGAGGGGGAGGGTCAGAGATCTGTTTGGTGGGGGATCAGTGAGGTTGGGGGCTAAGGGGGGATCCTACACTGTAGCATATGTAAATATGCTAAGAAAAAAAACAAAACAAATATAGCTTTTATTTTAGTACTGGCAGAGTTTCTGCCAGTACTTAAGATGGCGGGGACAATTGTGGGGTGGGGGAGGGAAAAGAGCTGTTTGGGAGGTATCAGGGGGTCTGATGTTTCAGGTGGGAGGCTGAGCTCTACACTAAAGCTAAAATTAACCCTGCAAGCTCCCTACAAGCTACATAATTAACCCCATCACTGCTAGCCATAATACACGTGTGATGCGCAGCGGCATTTGGCGGCCTTCTAATTACCAAAAAGCAACGCCAAAGTAATATATGTCTGCTATTTCTGAACAAAGGGGATCCCAGAGAAGCATTTACAACCATTTGTGCCATAATTGCACAAGCTGTTTGTAAATGATTTCAGTGAGAAACCAAAAGTTTGTGAAAAAATTAGAGAAAAAGTGAACGATTTTTTGTATTTAATCGCATTTGGCGGCGAAATGATGGCATGAAATATACCAAAATGGGCCTAGATCAATACTTTGGGATGTCTACTAAAAAAAAATATATACATGTCAATGGATATTCAGAGATTCCTGAAAGATATTAGTGTTCTAATGTAACTAGCGCTAATTTTGGAAATAGCAAAGTGCTACTTGTATTTATGGCCCTATAACTTACAAAAAAAGCAAAGAAGATGTAAACATTGGGTATTTCTAAACTCAGGAAAAAATTTAGAAACTATTTAGCATGGGTGTTTTTTGGTGGTTGTAGATGTGTAACAGATTTTGGGGGTCAAAGTTAGAAAAAGTGTGTTTTTTTTTTCCATTTTTTCCTCATATTTTATATATTTTTTTATAGTAAATTATAAGATATGATGAAAATAATGGTATCTTTAGAAAGTCCATTTAATGGCGAGAAAAACGGTATATAATATATGTGGGTACAGTAAATGAGTAAGAGGAAAATTACAGCTAAACACAAACACCACAGAAATGTAAAAATAGCCTTGGTCCCAAACGGACAGAAAATGGAAAAGTGCTGTGGTCATTAAGGGGTTAAAGTGCAGAAAAATAATTTACAAAAATACTACTACTGACTTAAAGGGATACTGAACCCAAATTTTTTTATTTCGTGATTCAGAAAGAGCATGCAATTTTAAGCAAATTTCTAATTTACTCCTATTATCAATTTTTCTGCGTTCTTTTGCTATCTTTATTTGAAAAAGAAGGCATCTAAGTTAAGGAGCCAGACAATTTTTGGTTCAGTACACTGGACAGCACTTGTTTATTGGTTGGTGAATTTATCCACCAATCAGCAAGAACAACCCAGGTTGTTCACAAAAAATGGTCCGGCATCTATAAACTTACATTCTTGCTTTTCAAATAAAGATAGCAAGAGAATGAAGAAAAATTGATAATAGGAGTAAATTAGAAAGTTGCTTAAAATTGCATGCTTTATCTGAATCACAAAAGAAAAAATTTGGGTTCAGTGTTCCTTTAAGGAGGTAAAATCCTCTCAGATAAATCTTTAAAAATAAGATGCCCTCTTTAATATATATTGACATAACAATTCATATAAATATAATTGTACAACATTAACATTTGTAAAGTAGCTTGTCCTATCTATATATTTTTTTATTATATATAGTGTTTGTGTGTGTGTATATATATATATATATATATATATATATATATATATATATAGTGTTTGTGTGTGTATATTATATATATATATATATATATATATATATATATATATATATATAGTGTTTGTGTGTGTATATTATATATATATATATATAGTGTTTGTGTGTATATTATATATATATATATATATTTATAGTGTTTGTGTGTATATTATATATATATATATTTATAGTGTTTGTGTGTATATTATATATATATATATATATATATATATAGTGTTTGTGTGTGTATATTATATATATATATATATATATATATATATTTATAGTGTTTGTGTGTATATTATATATATATATATATATATATATTTATAGTGTTTGTGTGTATATTATATATATATATATATATATATATATATATATATATATAGTGTTTGTGTGTATATTATATATATATATATATATATATATATAATCTACATAAAATTAAAAAATAATGTATCGTTCATAAATAATCTTGCCTTTTATAATACTATACGTTTGCTATTATGTTTTATATACAGTATGTATAAATGTATGGTCTATCTGTCTAGCTAGCTATCTTTATGTGTGTTCAGTGAAATGAGGTGTGTATAATTCCCCCATTGTGTGGTATGGTGGGATATTTGTAGGATTGCATTTATTTTACAGGGCATCATCACAAGCTGCCCGGAAACAGATGGTACGGGATGTTCCCAGCTTGGCAGAAACAATGAAGCTAGAAAGGGTTAATGTTTTGGTGCAGTTGTGAAACATGGTTTTGAGTTTCATCATTGGCTGCTAACAGCTGCTTTTGGTAGCTTGTTCAATCATTTGCACTGGGAGGGAAGGTTTGCACTATAATTTGTTTTTCAAATTACCCCATTCTTATCTGAAGATAATGACCATTTTGAAGACTTTGCTCTTGATAGGAATCCATATGGCATGAAGCTATTAGACAGACCCTCTTAAATTGTGCAAGTGCTCAATAACTAAAGTAAACCTGAGCAGATGTTTGTAGATTTTAGTCAATGAAACAAGCTCCATTTTAGTAAAAAAAATAACCGCTTCGGTTATACTCCACAAGACTAAAATTGACATATAGGGGTAGATTTATCATAGTGCGAGCGGACATGATACGATGTAGCGTATCATGTCCGCTGCACATCGATAAATGCAGACAGCATACACTGTCGGCATTTATCATTGCACTAGCAGTTTTATGTGAACTGCTGGTGCAATGCCGCCCCCTGCAGATTCGCGGCTAATCGGCCGCTAGCAGGGGGTGTCAATCAACCCGATCGTATTCTGTCCGCGGCCTCAGAGCATGCGGTCAAGTTATGGAGCAGCGGTCTTTAACTTCAGGCTCGCCGGAAACAAGGGGCATCAAGCTCCTTACTGAGCTTGATATATCGGCCCCTTATACTTAAATGGATAGTCTAGTCTAAATTAAACTTTTACGATTCAGACAGGGCATGTAATTTTAAACAACTTTCCAATTTACTTTTATCATCAAATTTGCTTTGTTCTCTTGTTATTCTTTGTTGAAAGCTAAACCTAGGTAGGCTCATATTTTAATTTCTAAGACCTTAAAGGCTGCCTCTTATCTCAGTGCATTTTGACTGTTTTTTTACAGTTAGAAGGTGCTAGTTCCCTTATGCCATATAGATAACATTGTGCTCATGTCTGTGGAGTTATTTATGAGTCAGCATTGATTAAAAAAAATGCAAGTCTGTCAAAAGAAATGGAATAAGGGGCAGTCTGCGGAGGCTTAAATACAAGGTAATCACAGAGGAAAAAAGTGTATTAATATAACAGTGTTGGTTATACAAAACTGGGGAATAGGTAATAAAAAGGATTATCTATATTTTTAAACTCTCCCTTTATAAAACTTTTTTTTTTTTTACAGACAGTAGCATTGCCCTGTAACCCCTCTAGATACAGATGCAATATTATCTGCTGCTGAAATAATTAACATACAGCTTGAGTTGATGCATTAGCTCACAAATTACACTGTTTTCCCATAGCTACTTATCCAACATTATTTGCTGTTCAAATGATTGATATTATACTGGATTTGATTTATGATAAATTTCATTAGTTGTAATGTTTTTTTGACTGAATGATTTTCATGGCACTTTTGAAACTATGGGGTAGATTTATCAGGAAGCGGATGCTGCAATCTACCAGGGGGCGGCATTGCACAAGCGTTTTACACAAAATGCTTGTGCAATGATAAATGCCGAGAGCGTAAGCTGTCAGCATTTATCGATGTCAGGGTGATATGATCCGCTGTCCCCATTGATAAATCGGCCCCATTGTATTAACAATTTCTGTGCAAAATGAAAGTACATTTCATTGTAGTGGCCATCTATTGAATAATTAAAAAAATGCTTATCAGCAAAAACATATACTGAAAGCTAAATATTTCTAAGAATTAGTAACAATGTGATTTTGTATCAAACTAACAGGTTGTAGATTGTAAATTCGTTGGAGAAAAGCCCTACTCCTCTATTTGTTTTGTGTAGTCTGCTTAAAGGGACATAAAGCCATTTTTTTTTCTTATGTGATTCAAACAGAGCATACAATTTCAAACAACTTTCCAATTTGCTTCTATTAGCTGATTTGCTTCATTCTCTTGGTATCCTTTGTTGAAAAGAACACCTAGGTAGCCTCAGGATCTGTGAACTAGCTGCTGATTGGTGGCTGCACCTGTGCCTCGTGCCATTTGCTTACAGATGTGTGTGGGTCTATCTCCCAGTAGTGCATTTCTGTTCCTTCAATAAAGGATACCAAGAGAATGAAGCAAAATTGCTAACATGAGTAAATTAAATTTGTTTAAAATTGGATGCTCTATCTGTATAATGAAACAACATTTTGGGTTTCATATTCCTTTAACAATTTGAGTGCTAAACAATTTCCCACCTGGGTGCTAAGCTAGATTTGAGAGGGTTTTTGTTTTGTTTTTTAAATATATATTTTTTTTCTTTTAATTTTTTTTGTTCCAGATCCCCAAGACTTATACTGTTGGAAAGGTTAGGCGATTACCTTTGCAACGGGGGTCTGTAGCTGCTTAGATGCCTGCTCAGCATGCCCCCATTTCCCAATACTGTGCAGATGCCTGTCACTATACAGGCCAGATCGCCAGGGTGGGAGTCGGTGGGAGCACCCAGATTGCCCTCAAGTTGGGAGAGTGCTAGCGACGGCTCTCATCCGTAGTCAGCGCCTGACTGGGACAATTTGCGACGGCTCAGAACCATCGTTAGCACTCAAATTGTTAATATATCCATATTTTTTTATTTTTTTTGTTTAAATAAATTGTACTCCTACTCGTACCCAGGGCTACAGAATTTTTATATTTAAAACTTACACAAATACTTCTATCTAAAACAAATAAATAAGCATAATCAAATAATTGTTCTACTATCAAAATGAAATGATGTTTTAGGTGACACCAAATACACCAGTCAGCTATCACCAGAGACAGTTGTTAGAGCTGCAGAAGTTGAAGGGTAAAGAGGAACATATTGAAATATTGCTTGTGTTTTTTTGTGTATTTAGATTTTGATTGCTTTTTTTTTTTTTACTGAATTCTTGTATTTTGGGTTTCAGAACATTCTAACCAAACCTGTAAATGAATCCTTATTTGAATGCAGGAAAGACATTCAAATGTTACATTTGAATATTGACTCATCGTGCAGGTC
This sequence comes from Bombina bombina, assembly GCF_027579735.1. Taxonomy (NCBI): domain Eukaryota; kingdom Metazoa; phylum Chordata; class Amphibia; order Anura; family Bombinatoridae; genus Bombina; species Bombina bombina. The sequence goes on from NC_069506.1 coordinate 98,856,330, forward strand.
TATAAAAAAAATAAAAATTCTAATTTTATATTTCAATATTCTAGATGGTTTTTGATAAATCATATTTTACATTCTAGATATAAAAGTATCTCAATGTGTTGGTAGTTTTAAATAATTATGCCAAAATATTATCTTATATCAAGTCAGAAATATTCTTAGCAAGAGACATTATATATTTGTATTTAGGTTTTTGGTGAATATGAAATTAAAATGATAATGCATTTCAACTTGCTAAATTCTGGACTAAATGTGGACTCTGATTTCTTAACCCATTATCAAAAGTTTTTGTAATGCACTTTCATATACTGTAGTCAATTACATTGTATATTCCACACTCTCTATACATAGGTACGCAGGTAAGCCTATGTCCACACTTTTCTCATTATTATTATTCCCCCTTTTTTTTCTTTCCTTTCTCCTTTTTTGACTATTTTATATTCCCCTGTATACCTAATTTTCCATCTTTATTCATATGGATTCTATGTTGATATATAACTTTGTCAGTATATGATTTGTGTATAACCATATTTTTTCCCCTGCCTGTAATCTTTTACTGACACTATCTGCCTGTCTCCTAAACCCCCATCATGATTTTTACGACACCCCTCCTCCCCCTGCATTCAGACCTCTGTAACACTTTGTCTTTTTAGCCTGTGTTTTAAGATATAATCTGTAAATTCCATCAAATTGGTCAGTATTGCTTCAGACTTGAAAAAGGAAGATACTCTTCCGAAAGCTTGTCATCTTATAAATGTATAGTTAGTCCAATAAAAAAGTATCATTGCTCAATGCAATACTCTTGTTATTTTGATATCTATATACCTGTGTGTGTATATATGTATGTATATATATATATATATATATATATATATATATATATATATATATATATATATATATATTTATATTTCTTATTAAGTAAAGAACATGAAAAATCTATCAAAATATTTTATAAAACTGCATTGGAAATTTTTTATACCTAAATAAATATTTTCTGGGGAAATAAATGGTGGGTTTATCATCTCTTCAGAAAACTAACTGCAGTAAAAAGTATTTGATTTGTTTTTAAAAATGTTTAGAAAAGTCTTAAGTATAATTCTATAGCAACACAACAGAGATTTCTTGTTATTACAAGGTATTTACTGTCCCTTTAAAATGTATTAAAGGGACAGTCTACTTCAAAAATGTTGTTGTTTAGAAAGATAGATAACACCTTTACTACCCATTCCCCATATTTGCACAACCAGCATTGTTATATTAATATACTTTATAAACCTTAAAGGGACACTGAACCCAAATTTTTTGTTTAGTGATTCAGATAGAGCATGCGATTTTAAGCAACTTTCTAATTTACTCCTATTAACAATTTTTCTTCGTTCACTTGCTATCTTTATATGAAAAAGAAGGCATCTAAGCTTATTTTTTGTTTCAGGACTCTGGACAGCAGTTTTTTATTGGTGGATGAATTTATCCACCAATCTGCAAGAATAACCCAGGTTATTCACCAAAAATGGGCTGGCATCTAAACTTACATTCTTGCATTTCAAATAAAGATACCAAGAGAAGGAAGAAAATTTGATAATAGGAGTAAATTAGAAAGTTGCTTAAAATTGCATGCTCTATCTGAATCACAAAAGAAAAAATTTGGGTTCAGTGTCCCTTTAAACCTCTAGATATCTGCCTTTTTCTAAGCCCCTGCAGGCTGCCTTTATCTCAGGGGATTTTTAAAGCTTTTCACAGCAAAGACACTGCTCGCTCATGTGTGCCATATAGATAACATTGTGCTCACTCCCGCGGAGTTATTCATGAGCCATCACTAATTAACTAAAATCCAAGTCTGTAAATAGCACTGAGATAAGAGGGCAGTCTGCAGAGGCTTAGATACAAGGTAATCACAGAGGTTAAAAGTATATTAATATAACTGTTGTTGGTTGTGAAAAACTGGAGAGTGGGTATTAAAGGGACAGCACTATTAACTGCATAGGTATCTCTCCAACACAGAATATTATGGGAATAACAAGAGAACAAAGCAAATTTGATTATAGAAGTAAATTGGAAACTTTTTTTCAATGGTATTATCCGTCTGAATCAAAAAAAGAAATTTGAGTTTCATATCCCTTTAAAAAAACTTTGCAATATATGTTTAATATTTATTGTGTCCCCTTTCCCTGTAATTTTAATTGTTGGTTTTCTAAATTCCACTGAGTCTCTACAACGTATTGTAACTGTTTATCTTTGATTGCTGAGTGGGGTGAAGTGTGTTCTACTACAATAATTAGGGAGCAGATACTTACTTTAGTAAATGTTCTCACAGAAAGCATCACTTTCTTCTACAGTGGATGGAGAGAGCCTTAGGGCTGATGAACTCATTAAGAAGATTCGGGTAAAAGGAAGCAATGGTGAAAGTGTCAGGTAATTTAACATTTGTTTTTCAGATTGTGATCCCTCTTATAGCACACCATGGGGTATATTTATGTAAGTGCGAGCGGACATGATACGATGTAGCGTATCATGTCCGCTGCACATCGATAAATGCCGACAGCGTTTATCATTGCACCAGCAGTTCTTGTGAACTGCTGGTGCAATGCCGCCCCCTACAGATTGGCGGCCAATCGCCCGCTAAGCATGGGGTGTCAATCAACCCAATCGTATTCGATCGGGTTGATTTCTGTCCGCGGCTTCAGAGCAGGCAGACAAATTATGGAGCAGCGGTCTTTATAACTTCTGTTTCCGGCGAGCCTGAAGGGTCACCGGAAACAAGGGGCATCAAACTCCATACAGAGCTTAATAAATCAGCCCCCTAGCCTCTAGTTCCTCAATAACAACTTTTCGCCCTATAGAACTAGATTTTGTGGGCCACCACTGCCAGAACTCCATCCTATGGTATCCAGATGCAGCCCAGTCCTGCTGGAGTACGTGTCACACTTTCCAACAGTGATGTGCAGTCACTAGAGGCAGGTGAGGCAGTGCTTCACCTTTCATATGGGCAAAAATATATATTTTTTTTATTGGCTTAAAAAAAAAAATTGTTTTGCTTACCATTGTTGTGAATAAAAAGTTAATTATGGATATTAAATCTTTATGATAGAATTGTAACATTAGAACCCTTTAGGGGGAATGGTTTGAAATATTTGTATAGTGACTCGCAAAGAACCTCTGTAAGAGGAAAAAGAACAAAGGACTTACGGAATTCAGGACTATACAGTTTAAGTTGAGAACTCACTGAAAGAACTGGTCACTTGTTGCTAATACTTGCAAATCAGAGACGCTTTGTGTAGAAATTGCTTACAGTTATTGATCACTTTTTGTCAACTTCTAAACATGTTAATATTGTTTGTAAAACCAATAAAAAATTATTTAAAAAAAAATAAAAAAATAAAAAATGTAACTCCAAATGGAAATTGTGTGAATGGAAAAAATGTTTTACAACCATGTTATCTAATTTATGACTCAAAAATGTGTCACTAACGTCCTGGAAACGTATTGTTTTATCATTATGTGCAAAGAGAAATCACACCATTTAGTGTTGCTGTTGAAATAGTTTCTCTAGGAAAGAATATGACAATGTAAAGATTAAAAAAAAAAAAAAAAAAAAAAATTTGTAATTTTTTTTCCCCAGCATTTTTTTTCACAGCTAGATGTTGTGCAATGGAGAGGCACAAGCAGGTCTGTCAACCATTACACAACATGCTGCGCCATCTACTGGATGACAGTGGTTAAGATCATTGCATGGCCCATAAGTGCTTTATTTGAGGCAGTCCTATTTGGGCTGAACCAATCCAGCGAGAGGCATTAGTAAGTGGAACATAGGGTTGGGGCTGGATGTTAAATCATATAAAACAAAACAAAAACGGAAAAAAACAACTTTCATATATTTTGTTGCTGTCCTGTGAACCTGCTAGCTTTGCTAAAGTGAAAAAGAGAGTTCTGTTCTTCCCCTCTAAGTGCAGTGGAATGTGCCACTGTCACTTCCTGAATCCTTATACAGAGCAGGAAGAGAGAGGCACAGAGAGCAATGTTTCTGTTCAGCCACATCTTATTGAAGTAAGATTTTACTGAAAGGGATTCTGTTAGTGAAAATGATAATTTAATGAATGTGGTTTAGTGTTTTTTACTCTTTTACAGCAGGGTCATTTTTGTATTTTGTTTACTTAAACTTTACACCCACTAACTTAGCAGATTGCCTCTGTACTTTACACTAAATTATAGTCTCATTTAGTTATAGTCTCACTTAGTCTCTGTAGCTCTGCTGTTTTATTACTTTAAAATGCAGTGGTCCCCCCCTTGTGTGTGTGTGTGTCTCTCTCTCTATCCATCTCTCTCCTTATGTGTTGTTCTCCCCATGGTCTCTTTCCCTCTCTGTCTCTCTTCCTCCCCCTCTGACTCTCATCCCTTATGTAATGAAAGAATCTATAAGCATAATTTGCAGCATTAAAGTAAAAAGTATGTTTTAAACATATTTTAATGGGCATGGATTTCTAGATCTCATAATCAGAGCAAGCATTGTGTTATCTGGCAAGAGTTTGTTACAATCCTTTTAGACTAAAATCAGATGTTTACTAAGTTGACCAGTTTTCAAAGACACCATTTAAAGGGACAAGAAACCCATATGAAACCCATATGAAAATTTAAATAACTTTCCAATTTACATCTAATATCTAATTTTCTTCATTCTTTTGATGTCCTTTGTTGAAAATCATATCTAAATATGCTCAGTAGCTGCTGATTGGTGGCTGCACATAGATACCTCATGTGATTGGCTCACCCATGTGCATTGCTATTTCTTCAACAAAGGATATCTAAAGAATGAAGGCGTATCCTAGCCACTGCCTCACCAACTTCTGACGTCACTGCACGTCACTGCTTTCCAATGCAACTACTACAGGCAAATTACTACTTTGAGTCTTGTGTAGCTCCTGCCAATCAAAACCCTCAGAAAAACAAACAATGGCTTCTTCTTTTCTGTCTGCCCCTGAACCCACAACAGAAAAAAATCCATACTGGCCCTAACAAGGAAAAAAAAAGAATTATCTCTGATAGAGTATAATGTTTGATTACTGCACAGAGCCAATCTTTGATGGTTGGCGACTCAGTTATATGAGTGATGGCTTCCCAAGTTTGGTGAATGCAGAATCTCAGGGTTTTCTGCTACAGAGCACCAGATAGAAGATTATTTTTGACAAATACACATCACAATATGAGATATGACTAAAGAATGGGTTTCACCCCTCTTGCTCTTTGTCCATAGAACACAGAACCATAAGATCAGCATGAAAGGGAGAGTTATGAACAAGGTGTGATTTAAACATTGAAGTAGGAAGCATAGTATGATAAGAATCACAGAATGCTAGAGCTACAGAGGTCTTAACCAGGAGTGTGATTTAAAGGGACAGTCTAGTTAAAATTAAACTTTTATGATTCAGATAGGGCATGCAATTTTAAACAACTTTCCAATTTACTTTTATCATCAAATTTGCTTTGTTCTTTTGGAATTCTTTGGGGAAAGCTAATCCTAGGTAGGTTCATATGCTGTTTTTTAAGCCATTGAACTGCCTCTTAGATCAGTGCATTTTGACAGTTTTTGACAGTTAGACACTGCTAGTTCATGTGTCATATAGACAACATTGTGCTCTCTCCCGTGGCATTTTTTATGAGTCAGCACTGGTTGGCTAAAATACATATCTGTCAAAAGAACTGAGATAAGGAGGCAGTCTGCAGATAATTAGAAATAAGGTAATCACAGAGGTAAAAAGTGTATTAATGGAACAGTGTTGGTTATACAAAACTGGGGAATGGGTAATAAAGGGATTAACTATCGTTTTTTAAACAATAAGAATTCTGGAGTAGACTCTCCCTTTAATTTGAAAGATATTTACTATTAACCAGAAACATTTTTAAGGTAATACTAACTAATCAAGAAATAACAGCCACTGGGGAAGATATTATAAGAAAACAATTGTATAAATGATGAAGATTAACAAGATGAGGGAGATGGCAGATGTTTATGGATTCTTTCAGGCTTTTACAATGTGGAAAGCACTTAAAATGAGTTTAAAGTAATATAGCAAGACTGGTACATTATCTAGTTATAGAAGGGTATTAGCAATATCAGGATAAAAATGTGTATTCCATAATAACCACAATATGAACTATGCATAACGAGATAGAAATGGGAGAATGATGGTCCTTTTTTAAATATTTCTCAGACAGCCTTGTGTTCTCCCATTAGGTGTGGTCCCTAGACCAGATTTATTTTCTTACATTAGAATTATTAAAACCAAGGGGTCGATTTATGGAGCAGCAGATGCTTCCGACCCACTCCTCTTCAGATCCGCCTGAAGCGGAAGTTAAGAAGCAGTGGTCGTACCTGCTGGAGTGTATTTAATTGTTTACAAGTATTTCCATTACCCTTATATTGGCATTTGAATTAGTTTATTTAGCCTGGGGTATCCCCACCCATCCTGAAAGTTTTTGGCCTCAAGGCCAAGCTGTGTGAACACAGCCAGTAGAAGAAATTACACTCCCAGTGGGTTATAGAAGAGATAAGGTAATAAAATGTTAAGTTTCCATTGTTCTCTTCAAGTATTGGTGATTGGTTTATAAGATAAAGAAGCAGGTATATGTACACAATGTGATAAAGAAATGAGAGCTGATTATACCTATAAGCTCTCAACACATTTTATTAGGTTGTGGCTTCAAAACACAAAATCAACTATTTCATATACACAAATAAGGCTTAAAAAGCAAATCTCATACATTTTATACCCTGCAGCTGGTAAAAAAAGGAATTGGAAACACATTAAGGGAAAAACAATTTTATAGTATACTGTCCCTCTGAGGCGGCGGACATCAATCTGCCCGATAAGATACGATTGGGTTGATTGACACCCCCTGCTAGCAGCCGACTGGCCGCAAATGTGCAGGGGGCGGCATTGCACAAGCATTTCACTAGAAATGCTTGTGCAATGATAAATGCCAACCGCGTATGCTGTCTGCATTTATCGATGTCCGTCTGCACATTGTTAAATCGGCCCCCAAGTCTCTTATTTAAAAACAAGGATGATTTAATTTAAAAAAAACCCAGTTGTTTTGGTTAAGCTGATGAGTAAATAAGTTTGATATATAAACTGTTACTAACACTAGGATTCTTCCGTTTTAAAGGGACATTAAAGTCAAATTGTATTATTTTTTTACTTGTATTATTACAATTGCTTTGTTTCTTGCTATCCTTTGTTGAAGAGTAAATCTCGGTAGGCTTATATGAGCTTAGAAGTGTGTTCTTGTCTTTAGTACTCTATGGCAGCAGTGTTTTGCAACATTGTTTGTAGCAATAATACATAAGAGAAAAATGCTCAACTGGGGATGGATGGTGCTTAATAGCCCACCCTATGGGATGGTACTTACCCAGGGTGCAGCTTTTTTTTGCCCAATCTGTGCTTTCCATGGAAGCGAACGTTCCTGTAGTATTTTAGTCTGACCCCAACCATTGTTTATAGCAATGTTATAATTTGTTACAAACACTGCTGCCATAAGACACGTGCACGCTCCTGAGTTCTTATGAGCCTACCTTAATTCAGCAAAGGATACAAAGAGAACTAAGCATTTTTGATAAAAAAATAAATTGGAAAGGTGTTTAAAATTGTATGCTCTATCTAAATCATGAAGATATTTTTGACTAATAATAATACTGTCCCTTTAAGTGATTGAGTTACAAGTACCAGAAAACATTGAATCAACAAGTGGGTAACCATGGGGTTAGCAATATAATGAAAACATTCAGTTTGTTCTTGTACTAGTAATAATAATGGAGATAAGTGACATTTTTTAAAACCACTTTATTTCCTGTTAATTAAAGGGATAGTAAACCCCAAAATTTTCTTTTATGATTCAGATAGAACATACCATTTTAAACAACTTTCCAATTTAATTCTATTATCAAATTTTCTTCATTCTCTTGTTATTCATTGCTGAAAGAACAACATTGCACTACTGACAGGAAGCTGAAAATATCTATTTAGCCAATCACAAGAGACAAATGTGTGCAGGCACCAATTAGCAGCAGCTCCCACTAGTGTATGATATGTGCATATTCATTTTTTAACAATGGATACTAAGAGAACAAAGCACATTTGAAAATAGAAGTGTCTTAAAATGACATGCTCTATCGGAATCATGCAAGTTTAATTTTCACTTTAGTATCCCTTTAATATATGTCAGATTCTAAGTTCCTGATGGGAATATGATAAAGCTAATGGATGAGTTCTTTCATGATTCAGATAGAGCATGCCATTTTAAACAACATTTTAATTTACTTCTATTATCAAATGTTCTTCGTTCTCTTGGTATCTTTGTTGAAAAAAGCTCAGGATCATGCACATGTCTGGGGCACTATATAGCAGCAGTTTTGCAAGAATGTTAGCCACATTATTTCCTACCATGTAGTGCTGCAGACCTACCTAGGTATCTCTCAAATAATACCATGGGAACAAATCAAATTTGGTAATAGAAGTGAATTGGAAACGTTTAAAAAAATTGTATGCTCTATCTGAATCACAAAAGAAATTGTGTGGGTTTCATATGAATTTAAATCTATTTCCTATGGGTAATGTTTTCAGGTCAACAGAGGAAAAACTAGACGGCAGCTTAAACTTAAAGTTAAAGTAGTAGTTAGTTCTACTGCTGCAAGCCAGCAGCAGCAGCATCGAAAAAAATATTTATAATACTCTTATTTTTTTAGTGGGGTCAGAACTGACCAAGAACAAAAGTGAAGTTTACATGCACTGGCACAGGAATAAATCCACTGACAAGAACATTGTTGGATAGTTAAAGGGATAATCTACTCCAGAATTGTTATTGTTTAAAAAGATAAATAATCCCTTTATTACCCATTCCCCTGTTTTGCATAACCAACACAGTTATATTAATATATATTTTTTTTTTTTTATTATTTTTTTTTTTTTATTGTTTTACGGGTTATTATACAAATACATATGGTTTTATAAACAAGGCCAATCACATTCATCAACATAAGTATAATACATCTTACTATAACATAATCTTTCTGGCCCCTCACATCAAACCAACGTTTTACAAAATTTTCTGACGTCCCCCTTTGTTACATATATAACCTCAGAGGGTACAAACAATTAAACAAAAAAAAAGAAAAAGAAAAAAAAACAAAAAGAAATAGACCCTTGTATCAAAAACATAACAAGAGCCCAAATGAACACAATTGTGGATTTCGATCTGCGTGTGACAAATCACTCACTTTCTGAACAATTATTTGATTTCTGGTGTGCGGGGGGAGGGGGGCAGACCGCGAGCACCCCTACTGGGGTTCAATGCCACCTCCTATAGTAGTGTACTCCAAGCCCCTGGCAATTCCCCCCTAGCAATCATGGATCTAACTATTTTTGACTTAATTAGAGGTTTAACAATTTGGAGTTGAACACCCACTGATTCAGATTCTATTATGTTTAGCCATTTATGGAAAAACCTTTTTAAATCTTTATTTAGATCTGGATGGATGTCATATTGTTCCAGGACCATCTGATTCTTCATCCCTTTTACCAACTGAACAATGCTTGGTGCTTTTGGGGTTTTCCAGTTGCCCAAGATCAATGATCTGCCTAATAGAATTGTCGTATTGATTAGACTGGGGTTTTCGTGCCATTCTGTACCCTGGTACAGAAAGAGCACCATTTTATTATTTATTTGGGTTTTTTGGTCTAGCCATTTATTTAGCCAAAATTGCACTTTATGCCAGAACTGCCGTATTTTTGGGCAGATAAATAAACAGTGTTCTAAGTCGGCTTCTTTCGCACCGCATTTATAGCAGGCCGTATCTAAATTCTTATACCATCTTGCCATCTTACTAGGAGTAACATATAGTTGGTTAATTACTTTAAAATGTGATTCTCTCCAGGTGGTGACCTTAGTTGTCTTTAAGACAATATTGAGACTGTCTGTTAGCTCCTCCCTTGACACTATAACCTGTGTTTTCCTCCATTTATCTCTCAATAACTGTAGATGCATTTCTGTTTTATATTTCATTTGGAGATTATAGATCATCCTGATCGCATATTTCTTTTGCGCAAATGTTGTGATAATTTTATCTAGTTCTCCTAGTGACCAGTCGTTCCCATATTTAGCCTGTAGTTCATTGTGGAAGTGCCTGACCTGCAAATATGCATAGAAATCTGCATTTTTTAGCTGGAAATCGTCTTTTAATTCGTCAAATGTTTTAACTATGTGTTTTGTGGTCTCTTCAATTTGTATCAGGTTAGCAATGCCCTTCCTGCGCCATCTATGGAAAACTCCGCTTTCGGTGCATCCTGCTAGGAATTTCGGGTTCCCTAAAATCGTTAGATACTTTGACTTGCAGATGTTTACTCCTATTCCTTTGCCCAATTTATGCCAGGCTATTATAATGTTGTTAAATGTTAACCGCTGTCTAATTTTTTTTGGGAGATTTTTAGGTTCGCAGTGCAGGAGGGCTTTCAGTGCATAGGGAGCACATATCTCTGTTTCTAGCGGGCCATAGGAAACATAATTACCCTCGATAATCCAGTCTATCGCATATTTTGATAAAGCGGCTAAATTATAAGCTTGGAGATTTGGTAGTGCCAGTCCCCCAGCCTTAAGGGGGAGAGTTATTATCTCTGTAGCACATCTTACTTTCCCTCCTGCCCATATAAACCTATTACACATCCTATTGTAATTATTACAGTCTTTCTGAGTCAATATAACAGGTAGATTCTGCAGGAAATACAGAATTCGGGGGAAAATTATTGTTTTTATTAGCATAACTCTAGCCGAAATACTAATAGGCAAATTACACCATCGTTTACAGTCTGCTATACATTTGTCCAGACATGGTGTAATATTTTTGCCGTACCATTGCTTCGGGTTCCTAGTAATAGTTAAGCCTAAATATTTAATCTGTTCCACTACCTTGAATGGGCAGTCTTTACACTTCTGGCTTGATCCATATAGCCATATAATCTCCGATTTATCGACGTTAACTTTATAACCTGAGAATGCACTGAATTGCTTTATTTTTTTTTTTTTTTTTTTAATTCTTTTTTATTGATTTATCAATTCTTATTATACAAAAAAAAAATAAGGCAAAAGTATACAGATATACAAAAAAAAGCAACAACAAGAATACAAAAGCAGAGGACCAAAACAATCAATAGCGCAGGCTCCATTTTCTAGCATTTCTTATACCAAAAACATGTTCACTCTTTATCACCAAATAATACATATGCCATTGCATTAAATATCATCCGCTTGACTCTTTTTCTTTTTTGCAATATCAAAATATAGAGAAAAAAAAAAAAAAAAAAAAAAAAAGGAAAACCCCTACAACCCCCCTCCACGTGCCCCACAGACGAGATAATACCTTGCACTCCACTCTCCAGCCAAAATACAACTACAAATATAGGCCCGATTATGCCGCCGAGACTAACCAGGATGCCGGGAATTTCCCCAATAACACTAACTCAGCAAAGCAGGCCGTTGATCGCACCGGGGCAAGAATCTGCCTTTGTATCCGAAGCGGGTATGATAGAATAATTGGAAGCCATCCCTGCAAGAACTCCTTGGTTCTCTTCTCAGATGCTTCCGATAGATGATATGACTCAAATATAATTTGACCTTGGATTTCTTTAAAAGACCTCTCAAGGCTCGGTGCTCTCTTCGATTTCCAATTTGATAAGACTAGATGACGCACGGCTAAGATAATCGTATTCAAAATACAAGTTAATGGGCCCAAGTTTCTGTGTGTTTCTGTAATTAATAATATCACATCTTGAAGCGTGAGAACACAATTTACCCCGTACAATGTATTAAACCAGTGACCCAATTTACACCACAACTGGTTAATTTTGGGACAGGACCAAAACATATGAAATAAATCAGCCCTAGAATTTGAGCATCTGGGACAATTATTTGTTTCAATATCAGAGAATTTTTGTAATTTCAGGGGATGCAAATAGAAATTATTCAAAAGCTTCGTATGCGATTCCTTCCAGGACATCGAGACCCTACATTTGTATGCCATATGACAACTCTGAATGATCCTCTCCACGGAAATATCAGTAATAGCCGGATGCAACCAATTACTTATACTAAGCAGATACTTATCACTTTGTTTAGAAAGCATAATATCATACATTAAAGAGATAGAGGAGCTTCCCATCTTGAATTTCTTGATTAAAGCTCTAATGAGGGACCATTCTAGTGGCACACTATTCTCCCAGTTTTGTTCACGCATGAAATGGCGAATCTGAAAGTAGGCGAATAAATCGGACCTTGGAAGATCATAAGTTTGAAACAAAGACTCAGCAGACTGGATCAGATTATCGACCCCCAATAATTGCTTAACCCACAACAAGCCCTTATTTCCCCATGCTTTAAACACCTTATGATATAAGCCCGGAATGAAATTCGGGTTACCCTGAATCGGAAGGTATTCTGAGACAGAAGGATCTACTCCGAGGCAAATACAAAACTTCCGCCACGCAACTACGACATTTTTAAAAGATATCATTCTACTAATGCTAGAGGGCAACTGTTTTGTATTACAATGTAACAGTGCTCTGAGCGCAAATGGGCGGGTATAAAAGGCTTCCTCTTGACTAACTGCTAACCTGTCGGAATCCGCTACCCAATCCACGGCGAATTTCACCAGCGCCGCCGTGTTATAAAGCCTAACATCGGGCAGGGCCAACCCGGCGCAGTTTGATTTCTGCATAAGCTTAGCTAATGCTATCCTGGGTCTCTTATCTTTCCAGATAAATTTGGAAAAACAACTATATAAATTCCTAATATCCGCATTGGAGATGAAGAGAGGCAGATTCTGAAGCACATACAGAAGACGGGGAAAAACGATCGTTTTTATTAAATTTACCTTTGCCGAAATTGATAGGGGAAATGAAGCCCATAATTGTAAATCTATTTTAATTTTTTTCAGCAAAGGGACAACATTCGCACTATACCATAATTTCGGATTTTTATGGAGCTCCAGTCCCAGATAATTAATTGCGTTAACAGATTTAAAAGGAAATTTTCCCGGACAAAATGGGTTATCACCCAAATACATGAGTTCACTCTTCTCCAAGTTCACCCGATAACCGGAGAAGGAACTAAACTGAGCCAGGAGTTGGAGAATAACTGAAATCGATTGCAAAGGCTTATCTACAAAAATCAACATATCATCCGCATAGAGGAGAGTTTTTAAACGGTGGGGACCCAGAGAGATACCTGTTAAGACCTCACGGAATCTAACTGCTAAGGGTTCTAAGGCGATGTTAAACAAGAGGGGGGATAAAGGACACCCCTGCCTGGTGCCACGCTGTAAAACAATCCCCTGTGAACGTATCCCATTAACCAAGAGAAAGGAAATCGGTTTGCAGTAAATCTTATGAATGAATAGATTAAAGTTACCAGAAAAGCCGAATTTCTGCAGTGAGCAGAATAAATGTTCCCAGACAATAGAGTCAAAAGCCTTGACTGCGTCAAGGGTTAAGACTGCTGAATCACGAATTCCGTCATTATTAGACTCTGGTGGCAAGTTCGACATAAAATCTAAAAACGTAGTAACCTTACGTATATTTCGCGACGAGTTTCTAGAGGTCATGAACCCAGTCTGATCCTGATGGATCAGACCCTGTAGACAACGATTCAATCTGGAGGCAATAATACTAGCAAGGAGCTTGTAATCAGTATTAAGTACTGATATTGGCCTGTATGAGGCCATATCCTCAGGATTTTTATTTTTTTTCGCAATGAGTGAAATATTAGCTGCCGCAAAATTATCAGAAATCCCATTATCCGAAAGATAATAATTGTTGAATAAGGCCTCTAATGGTGATAGCAGTTCTTCCTTTAATAATTTATAAAATTCGGCCGGAAGCCCATCAGGGCCAGCGGCTTTATTAAGCTTAAGATTATCAATAGCAATGCCAATCTCCTCACGCGAAATCGGCTGATTCAACATAGCCAACTCTTCTGCTTGTATCTTTGGAATACTTATTGCAGACCAGAAAGACTCTAGGCCGTCACGATCAGAGGTGACAGCCGAATATAATTCTAGATAATACTTATAAAATTCCTGAGCAATCTCTGCTGGGTTAAAAAACCTGTCCTCGCCCTTTTTTATTACTGCAATATAATTTCTCTTTTTTCTATTCTTAACCAAGCGAGATAGATGCTTCGCCGAACACCCATAAAAACTCCTGAATTTAAGATTCAGTCTAGCGTCTTCCTCCAAAGATTTCTGTTTTATGAAAATCTCTCTCTCCTTTCTGGCCTCAAGATACACTGCCCAGTTCCTTACAGAGGGATCCGACTGAATATCCCTGTACGCTGCTCTAATTCTTGTAACAAGGGAACTCCCCTGTTCCTTACTTTTTTTTGAGCGCATGCTCATATAAGCTATAATTTTACCTCGGAGAATTGCTTTATTATATCCAAAAGTTTTTTAATGCTATCGGAAGTGTTTGAAAGGAACAGGAGTAAATCATCTGCAAAAAGTGAGAGCACGACCTTCTGCTGGTGAATTTTAATACCTTCTAGCTCTTTTCTGAGCCTAGAAGCTAATGGCTCTATTGATAAATTAAATAGCATGGGGGACAGGGGACAACCTTGTCTTGTACCCTTTTTGAGCACAATATCTGGAGTAATTTCGCCGTTAATAATTAAGTTAGATGTTGGCTCTCTATATATAAGTTTTATAAAAGACTCGATATTCCCCTGTACTCCAAACTTCCCTAGTACTGTGAAAAGGTGATCCCAGGTTATAGCATCAAATGCTTTTTCCGCATCTATTGCTAACACCGCTAGGTCTGGGCGATCTTTTTTTGGGGTTTAGCTTTGCATCTTGATAACATTGATCTAGTGTGACAAGAACTTTGCGGATATTTCTAGCTGGATTACGCCCTGTCATAAAGCCTACCTGGTCTATGTGGATTATTTTATGTAGTATTTTTTTAAGTCTGTTTGCTATGATAGTGGTTAGTATCTTATAGTCACTGTTTAACAGTGATATCGGTCTGTAGGATCCTGGGTCTTCTGGGGCTCTGCCTTTTTTTAAGATTAATGTGATGGAGGAGGCCGCAAAATATTTAGAGTGCATTTCATTTTTAATAAAATAACTATTAAAAAGGTTAGTAAGCGTAGGTGTAATTTCGCTATTTAGCATTTTGTAAAATTCAGCCGGGAGCATATCGGGTCCCAGTGCTTTGTTACTTTTCAATTGCCTAATAGTCTGGATTACCTCTTCTTCCGTTATTGGTAAGTTTAACCCCTCTCTATCGACCTCTTCCAGTTTCCTAGTTTCTAGTTGTTCCCAGAACTCTGCTTTCTGCTGAGGATCCACTACAGTCTTTGTATATAACTCTTCAAAATACTTAAACATTAACTGCTTCACTTCCTTTGTCGTATTTGCCCTCTCTGTCCCTACTTTGATCATTGCTATATAATTTCTTTGTTTCTGCATTTTACTTAATCTAGCTATATATTTAGCGGATCTTCCGTAAATACCTCTGTATTTAGCTCTATCTTTTTCCTCTTGTTGCATAACCGTTTGTTTTATAAATATATCTTTTTCTTGTTTACTATTTTGATACTTCAGCCACGTCTGCGAATTACCATTACTTATATAGACTCTGTATGCATTCTTAAGTTGGTTATTGAGTTGGCATTCTCGCTCCCTATTTTTCTTTTTCCATTTACACAGGTATGCTTTTATACTCCCTCTGATATATGCTTTGGCTGTTTCCCAATATATCTCCCATTTGCCACTATAGCTACTGTTGAAAAATTTATATTCCTTCCATTTTCCCAAAATATAATTCTTGAAATGTATATTGTGCGCTAGATATTTCGGGAAGCTAATTCTACCAGTACCGCTCCCTGTTGGTATTACATTCTGGATTTCTAGGGTTATAATCGCATGATCTGAGATGCATATATCCTTAATATCCGCTTTCATATTCAGCCCCATCATATTTTCAGAACTTAAAAAAAAGTCAATTCTTGAGAGGGTCTTAAATGTTTTTGATATACATGTAAACTCCCGTGAATCGGGATTTTGCTCTCTCCAGACATCCAGCACCCTCAGCCCTTTCATAAATTTTTTCACGAGGCTCCCTTCTTTTTTGATGTTCCTGGTTGAGCTACATTTGAGTCTGTCTACTAAAGGTATCGGTGTCAAATTAAAGTCCCCCCCTATAATGATGTTCTTCCCTATGTATTTAATTAATTTCTTGCTCAACCCCCCCCCAAAACTCCTCATCAATCTTATTTGGACCATATACATTACATAGAACTACATTTAGATTATTAACTTGGGTGTCTATAATTATATATCTTGCCTGTGTGTCTATCTCTTGGGCTAGTATTTTATATTCACAATTCTTGTTAAATAGAATCGCTACGCCTTTTCTCCTGCCACAATATGGTGTAGCTACTACATGCCCCACCCACTTACTTTTTAATTTCTCTGCCTCAGAAGGGTTTAGGTGCGTCTCTTGTATCATCGCCACACTCGGCTTAAGTTGACCTAATTGTTTTAAAATTAACTTCCTTTTTATGGGTGATGAGATGCCACCTACATTCCAAGATATAAAGTTATTTTCTCCCTGCATCTGCAGTTAGGGAACCTACACCACCTGTCTTCTTTAACTCGTCGCCCCCCTCCCCCAGCACACCAGACCCTCCCTTCGATAAAATCCACAAAACATCATCAAAAAATAAAATCCAACTTATATTCAATTCTTTGAAATAAAAACCAACAACACAAAATAAACTTTGCTTAGTCAACATCTTGCCCTAGTGTAGCTATCACTAGTTGGAAACCGGTCCCTATCGCAAGCCCTGTTCTAGACAGAAATCTTTCGTTTCAGTGGCTGTCAGAAGGGTCCTCACTGCACCATTGATTTCCACGAGTATTTTAGCTGGATAAATCATTTGCGCTGGCCATTTAGCTTCAATCAGCTTGGTGCAATAAGGAGCCATCTCACGTCTTTTACTGCTAGTCTCTACTGAGAAATCTTGGAAGAGATAGATACGGTTATTAGATATCGTGAATTCCTGGTGTTTACGGTATTGTCTTAGTAGAGAAACCTTATCCTGAAAGTTTAGCACTTTAATCATAATAGGCCTCCCTTTAATATGCTCTTGCTCTGCTCTCTTGATACCTACTCTGTGAGCTCTCTCTATTTTAATTGGAAGTTCTTCCACAGGTATGCCTAAGTGTTGTGGTAAAGTTTGGGATGCGAATGTAATTAGATCTTTAAATTCGGTTGACTCTGGTAGCCCCACTATCTTAATGTTGTTCCTTCGGGCTCTATCTTCTAGATCTTCTAATTTATTCTGCATGGCCATCAATTGTTTATTCTGAACAGATAGTGTTTGCTCTGCATTGTATACCTGATCTTCAACATTAGAGATCCTGAGTTCTGCTTCGCCTAATCTATTCGCATATTGTCTGATTTCAGTGGATAGTGCCGCTATTTCTTGCTTTATATTATTGAATTGAGGTAGTATTAAGTCTGAGATTTGCTGCATGAGTGAGTGCGAGTCTGTCATATTCAAATGTGACTCATCTAGATTGATTTCTGCAACCTGCTCACTACTTTTACTTAATGTTTTTTTATCTTTGGTTTTAGGAGGCATGGCTGGTGATCTAGTTTTGATAAATTTTTCCATATATAATAAAAAAATAAACGTGTATTGCTAGTATCTGTGCGAGGGTATCCGCTCTGGATACTATTCCTCACTCCTGACGTGAGTGTGTCTGTGTGCAGGTTCAGCACACCTTATACTGTATTCTTTGTGAGGAAAGAAAAAAAAAAGAGAATAAGTGATTCTGATCTATTATCCTAGTGCAAAGTGAAATATTCAAGAAGGTAAACTTCATATAAGAAAAAATAGTGCAAAAAGTTTTTTTTTTTTTTTTTTTTAAAGTTTTACAAAAACACGTGCGTGTGTAATTTCTTAATCAGAGGAAAATGACCTTTAATAGAGCTTTCTCTTGCCTCTGCTAACCAGATACTAAGATTGCAGGCCTTTACTCACTTGTACCCTTATCTGATTTATCTGATTTATAGTCTCAGCACTTGATATAATCTACCTCCCTTTAACCCACTGTAGAAAACTTAACTTAATTTAGCTTAATCTCAGGAGCTCTCAGGAGCTCCAACTTATTTAACAGTTCTCAGAAAAAAAAAAAAAAAAAAAAAATACAGAGGGTATACACAGTATTTGGCACTTATCGCCTCTCTATTTAGGCAGTATCCATGGGACTTTATAGAACATTAATAAGACTTCTTCTAGTAGCGTTTTCTTTTACTTGATTAACCAGTTTTTAAATATAGCCTTCAAACATTTATACCTGCATCTGTCCTGCGGACACTTCAGATTTATATCACAATTATATACTTCAATATTTCTGTATAAACAAACTCAGAACCCCCTATAACAAAAGGAAAAAACAACGCTCAGATAGATAGGATTTCACAGAGGGAGGGAAGAGCTGCACACCCTGATATAAACACAACCCAATAGATTATGTCCCACAAAGTCCCTCTTTTCCTTCCTTTTGTAAGAGTTCCTTCTTTTTCCTTCACTTCCACATTCCATTGTTTTGATCTTTATAAGTTCCTTGAGAGTTTTAGGAATTTGTCCTGTACACAGGCCCTGTATTTTGGGTGGGTATCACCGGTGAAAAGAGCAGACTTCCCAGCTCTGTGCTCGCCACCTAACAGGGACTGCTATTCTCTCTGTTTCCCAGGAGCAGTTTAGCACATGCAGCGGACCCTAGATTAATCCATCAGCTGCCTATTTTAGAAAATCCTTGCACGAGGATTTAGCAGACCCGCACCCCCCTTAGAGTTATGTCCAGCTGGGCCACGCTCTATAAACATAGGCTACCACTATTATTATACACATTAAAGATAGTGGATTCTGGCCTTGCTTATTTGACTTCTTTACTCCTCAGTCAATTAGCGCTTAACAGTGTGGCTATACCCAGCATACAGATAGACAAAACACATGGCATCCAAATAAAGAGAATACTTGCGGTTGCTAAGGGGGGTGTTCCTGCGGGAGTTCAGATGTCACCACCTCCGCTGTTGCTGTTATCAGTTTCTTGCTGCCAGCGGCCTGCACAGCTTGCGCTTTGGGCCCTCGTGTTTTGCTCCGGTACTCCTGTCTTGGCCCTCCTTGCGATCAGGTTAATGGCCGTGCCCTCTTGGATGCAGCAGTCCTTCTGTTTACCTGGGCTCCTGTTGCCCCAAGCAAGTGGCCGTGGCGATATCGGCCCGACGCCTAGACTCTGGCTTCCAGCGCCCGCCAGCTACACATGCTGGTATACACGCCCAGTTTGGTGTTGGCTGTCAAACAAGGGCTATGGGCGCTGCGGTGCTGGAAAATTGGCTCAGGTTGCTCCGACAGCGTCCACGCTGCCGTGTTCCATAAGCTCCGCCCCGGAAGTCCAATACTTCCTTATTAATATATTTTTTTACCTCAGTGATTACCTTGTATCTAAGCCTCTCCAGTTTACTCCACATGTGTGAGCACAATGTTATCTATATGTCACACATGAACTAACGCCCTCTAGTGAAAAAACTGTGAAATTCATTCAGATAAGAGGCGGCTTTCAAGGGCATAGAAATTAGCAAATAAGCCTACCTAGGTTTAGCTATCAACTAAGAATAACAAGAGAACAAAGCAAATTTGATAACAGAAGTAAATTGGAAAGTTGTTTAAAATTGCATGCGCTATCTGAATCATGAAAGTTTAATTTTGACTAGACTGTCCCTTTAAATATGTTTAGTCTGAAACCTTTACTGCTTACAAAAAAGCTGTGCGCACCTTTTAGAGTGAGGGTTTTTATTCTCATGATCAACTCATCTCCTTTTTTTATCACATGCATTTGTTTGTTTGATCCTTTCCTTAAAGGGATCACTTTGTTTATCGTTTTCAGACACATGTAATGAAGAACAAAAAAATGTTGTTTTTTTACATTTGCCCAAATCTGAATTCACATGTCTAGCATAAACACACTATCCATATACCGCATATATTGTATGTAAGTAAGAAAATATTGAAAGAAATCTGCTTATATGATGCAACATCATGTAAACTGTGACAAAGCTCACAACGTTTTCCCCAAAGAATGCATTGGGAACCCAGGGACCCTGCTTGTTCTCTCATAATTACACGCTAACTCTAATTGCAAATAGGCTGTGGTGCTGTGTGCACAAATAAAAGCAAAAAACAAAGAAATTGGAATGACTAGACTAAACCACATATTGTCTGACTAAAATACATGGATGCATGCATGGGTGTCAAGGGAGGCAAGAGGGGGGAAATACCCCCACTGGAATTTTGTTCTGTATAACTAAGCATGAATACCTAGTTGAATGATTAATTTGTTGCCAGTGAGCTACCATTTTTAAAATGGTGTGTATCTCATGTATACATTAAGCAACATTTTTCCAGACGACAATATATACATGCTGTGAATGATGTTACCTGTAGCTATGCAGTTCACCTACTCTCTATATTCATCTGTTTATCATACCACATCTAATGGAAGCTTATTCCATGACTCAACCACCCTTTCTGTAAATTGTTCTTCTGCAAATTAGTCTTGAAACTTCTACCCTTCAACTTGAGAACATGATGTCTTGTAGTTTTACTTTTTGTGAAAAATATTTTCATCCTTATTATATAATTCCTTGAAGGTTTTTTTTTTTATCATATCATGTCCCTCTTATTTCCTTTTTTACTTTATAGACCATGTACCCTCCTTTGGATAGTTTAGAGCAGTGATTTGCAACATTTTTTTTGCCGTGGCACACTTTTTTACATTAAAAAATCCTGTGGCACACCACCATCCCAACATTTTACAACATCACACATTGTAGCCTAATACAGGATATATATATATATATATACAGTATATATATATATATATATATATATATATATATATATATATATATATATATATATATATATATATATATATATATATACACTGTACTGTGCTGTCATGCCAAGCCTCCTACAAACTATACATGACATATTGACATTCATTCACAAACACCCCCGCACTGTTGTCAGTCTGCCGCGGCACACCTAAGGACCTCTGCACACTGGTTGAAAAACACTGGTTTAGAGATTACTTAAAGGGACACTGTACCCAATTTTTTTCTTTTGTGATTCAGATAGAGAATGCAATTTGAAGCAACTTTCAAATGTACTCCTATTATCAAATTTTCTTCATTCTCTTGGTATGTTTATTTGAAAAGCAAGAATTTAAATTTAGATGCCGGCCCATTTTTGGTGAACAACCTGGGTTGTCCTTGCTGATTGGGCAGCACCAATAAAAAATTGCTGTCCATGGTTCTGAACCACAAATTTGCTGGCTCCTCAGCTTAGATGCCTTCTATTTCAAATAAAGATATCAAGAGAACGAAGAAAAATTGATAATAGAAGTAAATTAGAAAGTTGCTCAAAATAGCATGCTCTATCTGAATCACAAAAGAGAAAATTTGGGTACAGTGTCCCTTTAACACTTTTTTTTTTTGTACCCTGTTTATGACCAGTGACGACATAACTAAGTTTTGTGTTTACCACAATCATCTGTTGAGTGTATTGAAAAGTGCCAGGCAGGTTCTGATTTGACTAAAAAAATCTGCCCTCTTTGCCTACTCACCCATTTTATCCCTGCGTGACTGTATAATATATGCTGTACTCAGTCATATGGTTACTAATAATATTATATTATTTATATATTTTTTCACGTAAGGAGCCTTAATGTGCTCAGCACACAGGTTTCAATTTTTAAACAAAATCTGTCCGCTGATAAGTTATACCACATATTGTCTGTATCAATCTGGTTGTATCAATTTATTGGACAGGGTCTGATCAGAGAACAGCCAGTCCCAGCAGGTTAGATCAGGGTACTACAATTCTGGTCCTCATGTGCGACTTATAGGCCAGATTTTATGGATACCTGAATTTGAGCACAGGTAAAATAAACAATTGCTCAATAACTGTGGTTCCAAGTAAATTGTGTAACTCTAACCTGTTAGTGGGTCCTAAGTACTGGAATTGAAGAAGCATGGCTTTGAATACAGAACCATCCAATTCCAAGTGATACAGTTAATGAGAAACTTAGAAAGTTTACAGTCAATCAGAAATGAAGCAAAGTAAAACTAAATTGAAAGTGGCTTATGTAGTTTGGAGCCCTATTGTCTAACACAGAAGTCTACACCTAGTGGAAATTTAGGATTGTCACCTGCCAGGTGTTACTTGAATACTCTTGGAACCTTGAGAAAAGTTCCATGTTCTAGGTCATCCTCCCAATAGCATGGAGGAAAGCGAAAGAGAGAGGGAGAGACTGGTTTAGCCACACTGATTACCTGTTGTTCTGGTGAGAAAGTGTGTCATATGGGGACAACCTTTTGGAACTGAGGAACAAGATTTCTTGTCTGGGGATGTGGGGGGACAATTAATAAAATAATAATATATTGATGAAAGCACTAAGACATAATGATGCAATAGACATTGTCGTATTGTCCAATGCTGGAAAACTGTTCTAAATTTACATTTAATGAGATAAACATACATATTTATTAATGCAAATTAATATTACAGTAGTTTTACTTCCGGCGCAAATTAGAATATTTTTAAACCTTAAAATCCTTCCTGCCTCACTGCAGTTGTTTAGTAAAATTTATAGTAATGTTGGCATAACATTATACACAGAGCACATTTTGTTCAAACAATTTCAACACTCCTAGGTTTTAATAACTTAATATATGCAGCAGGCAAATAAAATGTTATAGTAGATTTTAAAAGGACATAAGACTAAATAGTGCAGCATCTCTAAAATTAAATAATGTACTGTATTTAAAAGGAATACATCTGCCATTGTCCTGGTGTGGCTCCAACAAAAAGATACTGGTTAATAAGCAATTCAGTGAACCACTAAACTGGCTGGCTATGCAAGATTAAAATAGACTACATTTACATATATTTCCACTAAAAACTAAATTATAATGTTTAGGGAAATCCTAAAATAATTTCTTCAAATGTACCAGGTAGAATTTACCTCCTACTATAAAATTTATGATATTGAAATTTCACAAGTAATTAATTTGCATATGAAGCTTACAAAAATGCCCATCAACCAATAAATCAATAATAGTGGCTATAGTGATCACATGGGGCAAGTAGAAAGAAAAATGTCAATATAGTAACTATAAAAATAGTTGGCATTGACCAGTGAGAGGGTAATCTCTACACAACAGAAAATATTATATATATATTAAAATAAAAACCGCCCAACAACACAAGGAACCAATAGTAGTGGCTATTGCAGTGATCACATGGGGCAAACAGAGAAAAACAATATTAATATAATAACTATATATAGTTTTTGAGGCCAATTTTGAGAATTCATGCCATACCAAATGAGCTTTAGACCCAGAAGTATTGTGCATAGTTGCAATAAGCTACCTTCTAATTACCAAATCCAATGGCAAAGCCATAGTTATCTGCTATTTTTGAAGGGGACCCTAGAGAAGCTTTCACAGCCACTTATGTTATAACTGCACAAGTTGTGTGTAATTTCAGTGAGAAATCTGTTTTTGAAAAAGTTAACAATTTTGTTTCATATGATTGCATTTTGCATACATCTGACGGCCAAATGGTGCTGCCATGAAATAAACTAAAAAGGGTCTATATATATATATATATATATATATATATATATATGTATATATATATATATATATATATATGTATATATATATATATATATATATATATATATGTATATATATATATATGTGTATATATATATATATATGTGTATATATATATATGTGTATATATATATATATATATAAAAAAAATAACTCATTGTGTAATTCATTAACAAATCTAGACAGGCCCAGAGGCTTGTTTTCCCACAGAAAACCTCTGAATTACATTGTTTCCAATGCAGCAAAGGATTCTGGGTAAGATATGCAAATTAAGTACACAATGACACACCTTTTTACTTCAGTCTGCTTTTCAGCAGGTTCCCTTTACGCCAAAGTATCGCTGTTCACACAGCTTATAAACTTAGCTAGGGTTAGTGCAGTGATTCATAACCATCCCAGGACAGACTGTTTCGTGGTTTTTGCCACTCAACAGCTGGGAGAAGGTTAGAATCACTGCTGGGTGAAGTTGATTCCAGGCAGAATACAACAACATTTTAAATTAGGGGGAGATAAAAGGCGAGTTTACAGTTGGAAAGCTAAGAGTCCCCCCCCCCCCAAAAAAAAAGCTAAAGGTCCCCCCCCCCAAAAAAAAAGCTGGGTCCCCACTCTTCTTTCCATTATTTATATTTTTCACAACTGAGCATTCATTTTACTACTTGAAAATACAAATCCAATAATTGTATCTCTTTAGTTGCCAGTAACACACATAGGGGTAGATTACAAGTGACACACAATATTGCAATAAAATGGCCGCACTTATTTGTGCGCCTATTACAAGTTGAAAGTAAACAGGTGTGCTCGAGCGCAAACATAATTCATGGATCAGACATTGGAGTCATAAATTAAGTTTATATCAGAAAGCTCTCAATATGGATGTGAGCTAACCACGACTTATGTTACTGGCAATTAGTATAATACTGGTAGGATATGGCTGATCTGCTGGATGGCAATTACTGGAATTCAGGTAGAATAGCTTTGTGCGCAGGAAAATTATTAGAATAAAAAATAATTAATATTTAATTAAAAAAAGATGGAGGGGAGGAAGACGAACAGTGATGTAAGTCGTCTATCTGAAGGAATTAAGAAAACTACTACAAAGAGACAGGTAAAGGGAAGAAAATAAATGAAATATGAGAAAAGTTTTTTTTAAGATTTTCTTTTTTTATATACTTTAATTCCACTATTTCAAGCCAAGACTATACCAACCTCTGCTGGCTTTAGAATGGAATCATCTTCCTCTAAGCAGCGCGCCGGGTGGGAGGAGTTAGAAATACAATCTAGCAACGTGCGTAGGGAGATTGTAATTTAACTCCTCCTCCGTTGGTTTCCACTGATGTCTAGCCAGGCACTGTAGGGAGTTGCGGCACAACAGGGGTGACACCATCAGAGGAGATAAATTCCTGCTTGATGGTGTCAAGGACCACCAACATCTTCTCGTGGACCACTGGTTGGCGACTGCTGATTCTAGTCTATTTACTAGCCTAGAGGTTTTAAGACATCAGGCTGAGATAAAACTTCTTGCAAAGGCCTCTTCCCCCTTGTATGGCTGTGACATCAAGCAAAAATTTAGTGTAAAAATCAAACAAACAAATAAAACATAAAATCCATTTAAATAGATTAATTATAATCATTGCAATGATGTCTTTTAAGTATAAACTGTTTAACATCCCTTTAAAAAGCAACCTTCCCTTAAATTTCATGAGGGATTAATCTACACAGATGTTCTGGTCAGAAGTGTAATTTTCAGAAAACTTCTCAGATAAGTGTTTTATCAGGGGCTAGCATATAGATTTGTTTGAGTAGCTATGTTCTCAAACATGTTGTCAGAGAAAAAACAGTTAAAAGAATTTATTTGCTCACAAGCAGAAATGCTGGTTGTGATGCCAGGATTTGTCTTAAATTGGGGTATTTAAAGGGAACTTAAGTTTGGGGGTACCCAATTTTCATCTGAAAATGTTGTCCGCCTCCTTTTAGATGGTGGTAGGCTTGGAGCAACATCACTAGAAGTCCCACTTAGGGGATGCTTTTAGAGTGTCACTATCACATAAAGCAAAGATGTCACTCTCTGAATCCTGCCTGAGAATGGTGTAAGCCTCTTCTGCGGTATAGTATGATCAAAAGGGGATTCTTTTTATTTTTTTGCAACCTAATACTAAATTCTTCAACCCACCCACCAATTCCTACTTTCCACCAACAAAATGAATCCAACACATCACCCAAAAAAATCTAATAAAACTCTGAAAGGGTTCTTTTTTTTTTTTATAAATTAACAGTAAAAAAAAAAAAATATAGCTGCAAGCAGCGATAGAGGTGGCCAGCGCATCATTTTTGCAATGCCATATAAGCAGTTATGTCACAATATAAAGCTATACAACAAGTTTTTACAGTTCTAACATAAGCATTTGGGAAAAAAACACATTTTCGAAATGTTTGCGTTTTTTAAAATGGCTGCCACACCACATGACCTATACTTTCAACATGAACAAATGTAACTCTAGGTGACAATATATGGTTATACAGCAAATTTCACAGCTTTAACATAAGCGGTTGGAAAGAAAACACAGTTTCAAAATGTTTGCATAAACCAATATGGCTGCCACAGCTTGTGATGAATTCCTTCATCATGAACAGCTGTGAGTCTAGGTCACAATATAAGACTGTAAAGCAAATTTCACAATTCTTGCATAAGCAGTTGCAGAGTAAATAGACTTTCGAAATTTTCACGTAAACCAAGATGGCTGCCTGATCGTAAGATATACAGCCTCCATATTACGCACAATAGTGCTCACTATAGATGTCAATAAACATGGCAAAAATAAAGCATTTTTGTAAAACGGTTTTTGTTTTATTATTAATTTAAATATATCGTTAAGCAATTTTGAACAATTCAAAATGGCTGCCAAACCACATGACGTATCAACTTCTCTTGAACAAATCTGAATGTTAGTCATAAGATAATTCTATAAACTAAATTTCAAGTCTGTCCCATAAGCGGTTTCGGAGAAGAAGATTTTTATAGTTTTTAAAAATGGCGCATACGAGACAAAATGGCCGCCAAGCTATGCAATGTATGGCTTTCAAATTGCACATACTAATGCTCACTATAGACCTCTACAATTTGCAGAAGTTTCATGAAAATTTGCAAATGTTTTATTTCACGAAGGCGACTGCGCAATGCGAATTTTAACTGCAATATTGTCTTTAAGGGTTATGACTATGTGTAATCATGTGTCTATTACACTGTAATATTGTTAAATATTGTAAAACTAATGTATAAAGTGCAAAATTACGCAATTAAATGGCGATAAAAAGGTTAATGTCTCACAGCAGCCATGTTGATTATGGAAAAATCGCAATTTTAACAATCTTAGTAGAGGACCTTGCAAGGAGCATACGTGCAAAATTGCGCTTTATTGCACTAAGCGGTTTAAGAGAAGATGTTTAAAGATTTTCGCAAAATGCAAGATGGTTGCTACATCATGTGACCAAGTCACTTCTGTTGAGCAATGGAAAATCTAGGTCATAACATCACTAAGCACAGCAAGTTTCAAAGTTGCAACATAAGCAGTTCAAGAGCTAAAGATTATTAAGCAGTTCTCGAAATTTGTCGCAAAAAACAATATGGCTGCGTAACCTTATGACCTATGAGTTCAATATTGCATGAGATGTAGCATTGCAATAGGCTGTACCAGCATACCTAATTTCAAGAGTTTAGCATAAGTAATTTGTGTTTTGTGAGCAATTGACTCAAGAGGAAGTATTGAATTACAAATAATTACAATAAACATAAAACCGATATTGCTGCCGCATCATGTGACTGATTCTCTCCTAATGAGCAATTATGAATCTAGGTCACAATATAAGACTGTACAGCAAATTTCACAGTTCTTACTTAAGCGGTTACAGAGAAAATAGACTTTCAAAGTTTTTGCATAAACCAAGATGGCTGCCCGATCGGAAGATATACAGCCTCCATATTAAGCACAATAGTGCTCACTATAGATGTCAATAAACATGGCAAAAATAAAGCATTTTTGTAAAACGGTTTTTGTTTTTTTATTAATTTAAATATATCGTTAAGCAATTTTGAACAATTCAAAATGGCTGCCAAACCACATGTCGTATCAACTTCTCTTGAACAAATCTGAATGTTAGTCATAAGATAACTCTATAAACAAAATTTCAAGTCTGTCCCATAAGCGGTTTCGGAGAAGAATATTTTTATAGTTTTTAAAAATGGCGAATACGAAACAAAATGGCCGCCAAGCTATATAATGTATGGCTTTCAAATTGCACATACTAATGCTCACTATAGACCTCTACAATTTGCAGAAGTTTCATGAAAATTTGCAAATGTTTTATTTCATGAAGGCGATTGCGCAATGCGCATTTTAACTACAATATTGTCTTTAAGCGTTATGACTATGTGTAATCATCTGTCTATTACACTGTAATATTGTTAAATATTGGAAAACTAATGTATAAAGTGCAAAATTACGCAATTAAATGGCGATAAAAAGGTTAATGTCTCACAGCAGCCATGTTGATTATGGAAAAATCGCAGTTTGAACAAACTTGGTAGAGGACCTTGCAAGGAGCATATGTGCAAAATTGCGCGTCATTGCACTAAGCGGTTTAAGAGAAGAAGATGTTTGAATATTTTCGCAAAATGCAAGATGGCTGCCACATCATGTGACCAAGGCACTTCTCTTGAGCAATAGCTATTTTAGGTCATAGTAGCACTAAGCACAGCGAGTTTCAAAGTTGTAACATAGGCAGTTCCAGAGCTAAAGATTTTTAAGCGTTTGTCAAAATTTGGCGCAAAAAGCAATATGGCTGCCAGAGCATGTGACCTATGAGTTCAATTTTGCATGAGATGTAGCACAGCAATAGGCTGTACCAGCATACATGATTTCAAGAGCTTTGCAAAAACAGTTAAGCAGTTATGGGCAATTGAATACAAAGCTTGGCGGAATAAAAAGAATAATAATAATAATAATAATAATACGCATAATAACAATAGGTTGTCCTGCAACTTTGTTGCTGGCCACCTAATAATCCGAACAATAACAATAGGTTGTCCTGCAACTTTGTTGCTGGCCACCTAAAAAAGAAGTTTTTTCAGACAGAACGCTCTGAGGCAGTGATCAGAAACCACAGAAAAGGGTTAAAAACTTAAAAATGTATAAAAATTACAAAAAAATTGAACTTTTAAATTGTAACTAAAAAAAACAAAAATCACACCCCAAAACTACTGAACTTGTACTGATCAGAGTGATAATAGCAATAACACTGATTAGCAGTGAAAGGGTTAATGTAAAAAAATATTTTTTTTTGAAAACTGTAAATAAACCTTGGGACACTTTAGGACACTATGTTGCACTGGTCTGTAGAGACAGTGCTGACAGCCAGTTATTGCACTCACTGGAGCCGAATTTTCAACCAGTGAATCGGCCCCAATGCATCTGTTTCCACGCAAGCCTTCAGGCTCACCGGAAACAGGAGTTAAGAAGCAGCTGCGCCTTAACTCGTCCGCCACCTCTGAGGCAGCGGACAGCAATCCGAGGCGGATGTCAGCAATCCGCCCGATCACATACGATCGGGTTGATTGACACCCCCTGCTAGCAGGCGATTGGCCGCGAATGTGCAGGGGGTGGCATTGCACAATCATTTCACAAGAAATGCTTGTGCAATGATAAATGCAGACAGCGTATGCTGCCGGCATTTATCAATGTGCGGCGGATATGACCGCTAAAGCGGATCATGTCTGTCCGCACATTGATAATTCGGCCCCACTGTATCCAAGCGCTGATTGGATCCTAGGGGGACTGTCTGGCAAGTCCCCCAGTCAGCTCAATCGCTGAATTTGTCACAGATGGGGAGTAGGGTACAACACAAATTAGGACGTTCTATATCGTCCTAAGAGTGTTAAAGCCCAACACTTTTAAGATTCCATGGACGTCTCTACATAGAATGGTGCTAGACATTTTGATTGGTATAAGGTTAATAATAGCACCCATCATCTAAGGACGTACCATCACAATTTAACTTTTATTTAAATTATTTTACTTTAGTTAATACAGACTGCAGGCAGACATAGGAAATCATATATTACCTATAAGGATTCAAGCAATATGAAACAAGACATCAGCCAAACAAGAATTGAGCAAGTACTCAGTGTTATTCACAGGAACAGATACCTTATTAAAAAAAAAAAAAAAATCAAGACAATAATAAATGAACTCACTTAAAACTTGATCATAGAGCAGGCACTTATAACTTAAAGCTTGGCAAATGAGCAGACACTTTGAAGTTGAAGCTTGAAGAGTGGGCCAATACTCTAGACTTCAAATTTTACAGGTGAGCTGACAATCTACACTTGAAGCTTGATTGTGAGCAGAGACTTTATACTTGATGTTTTGTGACTCCAACACTTGAAGCTTGACCAGTTAGCAGACATTTTAGACTTGAAGCTTGGTAAGTGAATGACATTTAGAATTGAAGCTTTCTCTTACAGGAACAGAAACAGAGGGATTAGAAGACACCTTTATAAACTTGGCTGAAAAAATTTGGTAGATGAACAAACCGATACAGTTACAAACATGGCTAAGCTTGCACAGAAACGGGTAATATGCAGCCAGCAAAGAGAGTTGATCAGCAGGACATCTAGGCAGTTGAGTATGGCAAGAAGTTGATGCTTGATCTAGGAGGCTGTGAGTACAGGCAGGCAACAGGCAAAATCTCTTTATATAGCAACAGAGTGTATAGTGACATACATAGTAAATGAGGTTGAAAAAGACGGAAGTTCATCAAGTTCAACCTATACAAATCTAATATACTTACAAGTTGAGCTTAAATTAATCCCATTAAAAATGTGACCCATTTAACACAAGCAATCATATCCCTGAATTCTGTTTATAGCCAGAAATGTACCCAAACCATTTTTAAATATATCAAAGGTATTGGCATTGACTACCTCCTTTGGTAGTGAGTTCCACATTTTTTTTAAAATGTATTTATAAATAAATATTTATAGTTAGTTATTCCAAAAGTAACAAATAAGGTGATGTTTGCTAGGTAAAACAAGATATCTGCAGTCATTCTGGAGAGTGCTACTGTAAACAAACATAGCCAGATTACTGGAAATAAAAGTTATTATTAATTATGACTTACTGTACAGTCACTGGTCAGTATTATTTATAGCTGTATATGAAGGGGGCTAAAGTAAATTAAGCATATACTGCTATAATGGTAAGGCTGTACTATATCTTAAGAACATAAGCATGTTAATGTTTAAGAAATTATTAATTGCAGCAAACATCACAATCAGGAATGTTCTATATATCAAACCCAGATAAATAAATTCTTAATTGTATATAGCATAATAAATGATAACAAGAATAGTTTCAATGATGTTGTAGTATGTATAAAATTCCAGATATATATATGAAAATATAATAAACTATTAGAGGTATTTGCGAGATAAACCGCATGTTAAGTCACTGGATACAATTTAAGGGTACCAGAGTACTATAATTTAGGGGGGGGGGGAAATAAGAGTCAGTCAGGCAAGACCATATACAAAGCTAATCTCTGTAAAAAGGGAATCACAACCTCCAGCATCTATTATCAACTGGCAAAGCGGATATCCATTTTGGTGGCTCACTGACTAAAGTATAATTACAAGAACAAGGTGGGTAAGTTGGATTGAGTTTAGAGGCTATAGTAGTACCTCAATACAGCTTATGATTTACAGGAATAAGAAAAAAACAAGGGGGTATAGTCCGTGACATGTAATAAGCTCAAGGGTCCACTACAGAATATCATCTGTTAATACAACCAGGAGACCATTCCAGATATAAAAGAAGAGGGAAGACGAACATGCGTCATATAGTAAGAATACTGCTACACAATACACACACAAGACACTGCCCCGGCCACTGGCAATGTTATTATTGTATATAGATGATCAGCGTCAATTAGAGAAAAATAATTAATTCCCTAAAGATGTTTTAGGAGAAGTCTACAAACTACATACACTTCTCTATAAGCTCTAATTAAATAACTAAAGTAGTCCCCTCGTAGAATAGAGACAGACTCTATTAGGGTTAAAAGAAAAGGGGCCACGTTTAAGCACATCACTTTATAGAAAGAACAAAGTTTAGTATTATAAAACTCAAGCACTATATATATATATATATATGGGTATAGAGTAGTGACTACAAACTCAACCTGATGCATTATCTATGTGGATCTATATCTGAGTGCTATATAAAGTTTAAAGGGGTGACCAATTCTTCCAACTCAAACTATAGGTCGGAAGAAAATGTATCGTCTCTTCTCTCCAAGGAAATAATAGCAAAACTGAGTATTTAAGTAAATATAGAAAATATAACAAGAAATAACAGACCTTTGGTAAGAAAAAATATAGATAACCCTCCTTGCCTATAAATTATGAAGTGTTTAGAGCTCAAGGTGAGTAATGAAATATACAGATATCAGCCTAATATATCTTACAATATAATATGATATTTATACCAGTAGTAATAGAAATAATGTATGGCCCCTATTTCTAACTACCTACCAGGCCACATGTTTAAAATAAATATATTGTACCATATTAAAAAAGGAGGGACTGCAAACTGTAACAACAGATTGGAAGAGTTCACTCATTTTAAAATTTAAAACGCAGACCTGTCAAAAACATGGAAAAACTACTATCTAGCATTTTCAAAAACATATGGGAGCCATTATAACTTATATGCAGGCTAACAGAACATAGCATAAAATAATAAAGAAAAAAAGGGGGGTTCACATTAAGGGTGTGAGATAGCTGGTAGCAAGTTTAGGAGTGACAGAGCTAGCTACTATTCAGTATTGGAAGTCCTGTCCCCATAAATAGTCATCCAATTTCTATCTAACAGTGCTTGAGGTTAGTATTGAGTCAAGAGTCCTCTTGAGAGTGGTCAGATGCCAAGATAGGGAAAGTCCAGAGCAGATCTATATTTATCGAACAATGTAGATATCATGAAGCTTATAAACTGTGATTTATTGTGCTTAGTCTCACGTTCTGCCGTGATCTAATCTAGATTGTAAAGTACATCTTGCCGGTAAAGTCCAGGGAGGATCTTGTAGAAACTCCATCAGATGGGGCAGTATGTTCAGCCAAGACTTAAGGGTGTCAATCACACTCTGTTTAATCTCATGTAAGCCTCCATGGGCCTATATTTTTTTAGCTTCTATAAGGGGATAGAAACACTGCACGGAGCAAAATGTGCTTGAAGCTCCCTGTTTTGCTCCCAAGCTCCTTTCGGACCCGCCCTTGCTCGACTCTGATAATTGTTGCAACACTGTTAGCTTTATTTTTAGATATTGCTCTTGGGGTTTAATTTGGGAACTCTCTCATCTCTATTATAGGGGATGATGTCTGCATTCTGTAGCATAACACCTACAGGAGCTGAACCCTTCTCTAGATCATCTGATGCAGCGGAAGGCAAGGGTGTAGAATGGCAAATAATCCCTGGTTGTACTTCCAACTGTGTGCAAAACTGTACATAATGCAAGTTTAGGAGGCACTTCATTTAAAATAGATTGGATAGTGTATGTCATCCTGGAGTTACACTGTTTACTTATAGTAGGCTCTGGATCTTAGATTGGCAAATAAAGAGAGCGGCTCAGATTGAAAAAATATGGCCGCCGCTGGCCACAACACAACCGCAGCATCGTATTTATGTCTTCAGCTCTTAAAGTGGACACTAGAAGGTCTTCTCTGTGGTTGCAGGGCAGTACCCCAGCTATCACAAAGCGACTTGGTAGCACCATAAGTAGTATAGTGGTTTAAAGCCAGTGTTTGTAGTAGTTTTGTGCCAGAGCTGCTATTCCATTCGACCATTCACCTGCCCAGCTGACTCGGCCCCCCTGAGTTCCACAATTTTATTGCTCTTACAGTTAAAAAAACGTTTCCGTTGCAGGACATTAAATCTCCTTTCCTCCAGCCTTAAATTGTCTCCTCTTTTTACAAACATTTTTCTTGGAATAAATAGCACTTCTGCCATCTCTGTATCTGGGCCTTGAATATAATTCTATAAAGTAATCATATCACCTCTCAAGTGCCTTTTTTCTAGAGAAAACAGATCAAATTTGACTAGCCTCTAGTCATAACTTAAATTCTACATTCCCCTTATTAGCTTTGTGGCCCTTTTCTGAACTTTTTCTAAGTCTACAATGTCTTTTTTTGAGATCGGTCCCCAGAATTGCACTTCATACTCAAGGTGAGTTCTTGAGTTCTTACCAGGTATTTATATAGTGATAAAATTATGCTTTCTTCCGTTGCATCAATGACTCTTTTAATACATGCTAGTATCATATTAACCTTAGAAGTCGCTGCCCTGCATTGTGCACTAATATTTAGCTTGTTATCTATTACTACTACCACATCCCTTTCCTCCTCTGTTTGGCTAAGTCTAGTCCTATTTAAATAATAGATTGCCTGCTTATTTTTACTTCCAAAATGTAGAACCTTGTATTTTTCTATATTAAATCTCATATTCCATTTACCTGCTCATTCTTCTATGTTTTGCAGATCCCCTCGTAAAGCAAGTTCGCCCTGCTGTTACCAAATGACCTTACACAACTTTGTATCATCTGCAAAAATAGAGATGTTGCTATTTAATTTTTGCTCCAAGTCATTAATAAAAATATTAAAAATAACAGGGCCCAGTGCTGATCCTTGGGGGTCTCCACTGATTACCTTTGTCCAATCTGATTATGATCCGTTTACTACTATTTGTTGCTCCCTGTCTTTTATCCAGTTATTTATCCATGCGCTAACATTTTTAACTATTCCAAGTCCCTTAATTTTGTACATTAATCTCTCATGTGGCACTGTATCAAACACCTTTGGAAAATCCAAGTATATCACATCAACTGATTCCCCTTTATTTATATTTTTACTTACTTCCTCATAGAATCTAATTAGATTAGTTGACATGATCTTTTTCCTCATAAAAACGTGCTGATTTTAACTCATAATCTTGTTTACACAAATATACTCATCAATATAATCCCTTATAATCCTTTCAATTATCTTCCCCACTATTGATGTCAGACTAACTGGTCTATAGCTTCCTGGATCAGTCCTGCTTCCCTTTTGAAAGTGTTACCTTTACATGCTGCCAGGAACTATAATTTTCAGGTGGCTGCAGGCACGTGGTTGTGAGAAATACGAGACAAATATAAGAAAACATAGTGGGGGTTGTAGGGGATTGGTGGTAGGATATTTATGTTGCCTAGGGCAGCACAAAAACTAAAAGGACTACTCAATGCAGTAGAATTGCATAATTATCAAGTGCATAATAAAAAGACAATGATTTAACTACTCTGAATTTCAAATAAGCAGCAGATTTTTTTCTGACAAATTTATTTTTTTCTCCTCTTTTCCGGCCCCCTGTATCATGTGACAGTCATCAGCCAATCTCAGACTAGTATATGTATACCCTGTGAGCTTGTGCACATGCTCAGTAGGATCTTGTTCCCCAGAAAATGTAAATATAAAAAGACTGTGCATAATTTGATAAATGAAGTAAATTGGAAAGTGTCTTAAAACTGCATGGTCTCTCTGAATCATAAAAGTTTTTTTTTACTTGAGTGCCCTTTAATTAACCACTGATTCCACTAATTGACCCAGCACAAGATGGTGGTGTTGACTTAACCTTTTGGGTAATGACATTTATGACCAAACAAATTCTGTGTTTTAAATATATCTAGCCAACATTTCTTAGAGTTGTGTTTAGGCTGAATCTACCCAAAGGAATTTAAGGTGAAAGGAATCCAGTTGGTGATCTATAGCAGAATTTAGTTTTGCGACCAACTTCACTATTCTTGTATCTAGTCCAAATGCAGTGCAGTTTATGGATTAGTTTGTTATATTACACAGTGCCAAAAGCTTTACTAAAATCTAGATAATCTACCTCTCCTGATCAATCCTGGTCCATCACTGCAAAAAATATTAATGCCTTTGATCCTTATGTTGTTTGATTTTTTTCTGTAAAACATATGTATTCTCTTTAAATGCGTTTCCTTACTACTGAAGTCATAATATCAACCCTATAATTAAAGCAATCTTCTATGTTTACCTTTTTACGAATTGATCCTACATTAAGATTCCTTCAGTTATTCAAATTAACTTTTGTCAACAGTGATTGATTAAATAGATCAGGACATTTTGCTAAAATACACAAAAGTTCTCAAAAGCATACTTAAAAATGGAAAAACTTTATTGTAGACACATTAACAATTAAAATAAATCACAAGTGGAAATTTTGCTGTTAGCCCTTGTGGAAATGAAACTAATTTTTTTTCTATTTCAGGATTCAAATAGAACATACAATTTCTCCAACATAGGTGTGTCCGGTCCACGGCGTCATCCTTACTTGTGGGATATTCTCTTCCCCAACAGGAAATGGCAAAGAGTCCCAGCAAAGCTGGTCACATGATCCCTCCTAGGCTCCGCCTACCCCAGTCATTCTCTTTGCCGTTGCACAGGCAACATCTCCACGGAGATGGTTAAGAGTTTTTTGGTGTTTAAATGTAGTTTTTATTCTTCAATCAAGTGTTTTGTTATTTTAAAAGAGAGGGTGGAGGGATGTGGGGAGAGGGGGGAGATGTGGGAGATGTGGAGTGAGGGGGGAGATGTGGAGTGAGGGGGGAGATGTGGGGGAGATGTGGAGAGAGGGGGGAGATGTGGGGAGAGGGGGGAGATGTGGAGTGAGGGAGGGGGAGATGTGGAGAGAGGGGGGAGATGTGGAGAGAGGGGGGAGATGTGGGGAGATGGGGAGAGATGTGGGGAGAGGGGGGAGATGTGGAGAGAGAGAGAGGGGAGAGAGAGGGGAAAGAGAGATGGGGGAGAGGGAGAGAGAGAGAGAGGAGAGAGAGAATGAGAAAGAGAGGGGGAGAGAGAGAGATGGGGGAGAGAGGGAGAGAGAGAGAGGGGAGAGAGAGAGAGGAGAGACACAGAGAGAGGGGAGAGAGAGAGAGGGGGGAGAGAGAGAGAGGGGAGAGAGAGGGGGGAGAGAGAGAGGGGGGGAGAGAGAGAGAGGAGAGACAGAGGAGGGAGAGAGAGAGGGGGGAGAAAGAGAGAGAGAGAGGGGGGAGAGAGAGAGGGGGAGAGAGAGAGGGGGGGGAGAGAGAGGGGGGGGAGAGAGGGGGGGGAGAGAGAGGGGGGGGAGAGAGGGGGGGAGAGAGAGGGGGGGGAGAGAGGGAGGGAGAGAGGGGAGGGAGAGAGGGGAGGGAGAGAGGGGGAGAGAGAGAGAGGGGAGAGAGAGAGAGAGGAGAGAGAGAGAGGGGGGAGAGAGAGAGAGATAGAGGGGAGAGAGAAAGAGAGAGGCGAGAGAGAGAGAGGGGGGGAGAGAGAGAGATAGAGGGGAGATAGAGAGAGGGGAGAGAGAGAGAGAGAGGGGTGAGATAGAGAGAGGCGAGAGAGAGAGAGGGGAGAGAGAGAGAAAGGGGGGAGAGAGAGAAAGAGAGAGAGGGGGGAGAGAGAGAGGGGAGAGAGAGAGAGAGAGAGGGGGAGATGGAGAGAGAGAGGGGGAGAGAGCGCAAAAGAGAGGGGGGAGAGAGAGAAAGCAAAAGAGAGTGGGAGGGAGAGAACGCCAGGGGTGGGACCACTGTACTGCAAAAAATGGCCCGTGTGAACGGGCTTTAGGACTAGTTCAGTAATAAAGTGTGTTCAGTTTGAAATTTAAAGTGACAGTAACGGTTTTATTTTAAAACGTTTTTTGTGCTTTGTTGACAAGTTTAAGCCTGTTTAACATGTCTGTACCATCAGATAAGCTATGTTCTATATGTATGAAAACCAAGGTTTCTCCCCATTTAAATTTATGTGATAATTGTGCCATAGTGTCCAAACAAAGTAGGGACAATGATGCCACAGATAATGATATTGCCCAAGATGATTCCTCAAATGAGGGGAGTAAGCATGATACTACATCATCCCCTTCTGTGTCTACACCAGTTTTGCCCACACAAGAGGCCCCTAGTACATCTAGTGCGCCAATTCTTATTACCATGCAACAATTAACGGCTGTAATGGATAACTCTATAGCAAACATTTTATCCAAAATGCCTACTTATCAGAGAAAGCGCGATTGCTCTGTTTTAAACACTGAAGAGCAAGAGGACGCTGATGATAACTGTTCTGACATACCCTCACACCAATCTGAAGGGGCCATGAGGGAGGTTTTGTCTGAGGGAGAAATTTCAGATTCAGGAAAAATTTCTCAACAGGCTGAACCTGATGTTGTAACATTTAAATTTAAATTAGAACATCTCCGCGCACTGCTTAAGGAGGTATTATCTACTCTGGATGATTGTGACAATTTGGTCATTCCAGAGAAATTATGTAAGATGGACAAGTTCCTAGAGGTTCCGGTGCCCCCCGACGCCTTTCCTATACCCAAGCGGGTGGCGGACATAGTAAATAAGGAGTGGGAAAGGCCCGGCATACCTTTTGTTCCCCCCCCTATATTTAAGAAATTATTTCCTATAGTCGACCCCAGAAAGGACTTATGGCAGACAGTCCCCAAGGTCGAGGGGGCGGTTTCTACTCTAAACAAACGCACTACTATTCCTATCGAAGATAGTTGTGCTTTCAAAGATCCTATGGATAAAAAATTAGAGGGTTTGCTAAAAAAGATGTTTGTTCAGCAAGGTTACCTTCTACAACCAATTTCATGCATTGTTCCTGTCACTACGGCATCGTGTTTCTGGTTCGAGGAACTAGAAAAGTCGCTCAATAAAGAATCTTCGTATGAGGAGGTTATGGACAGAGTTCAAGCACTTAAATTGGCTAACTCTTTTATTTTAGATGCCGCTTTGCAATTAGCTAGATTAGCGGCGAAAAATTCAGGGTTTGCTATCGTGGCGCGCAGAGCGCTTTGGCTAAAGTCTTGGTCAGCGGATGTGTCTTCCAAGACAAAATTGCTTAACATCCCTTTCAAGGGTAAAACACTATTTGGGCCTGATTTGAAAGAGATTATTTCAGACATCTCCGGGGGAAAGGGCCACGCCCTCCCTCAGGATATGTCTTTTAAGGCTAAAAATAAGCCTAATTTTCGTCCCTTTCGCAGAAACGGACCAGCCTCTAACTCTACATCCTCTAAGCAAGAGGGTAATACTTCACAACCCAAACCAGCCTGGAGACCGATGCAAGGCTGGAACAAGGGTAAGCAGGCCAAGAAGCCTACCACTGCTACCAAAACAGCATGAAGGGATGGCCCCCGATCCGGGACCGGATCTGGTGGGGGGCAGACTTTCTCTCTTTGCTCAGGCTTGGGCAAGAGATGTTCAGGATCCTTGGGCGCTAGAAATAGTTTCTCAAGGTTATCTCCTGGAATTCAAGGAACTACCCCCAAGGGGAAGGTTCCACAGGTCTCAATTATCTTCAAACCAAATAAAAAGACAGGCATTCTTACATTGTGTAGAAGACCTGTTAAAGATGGGAGTGATTCATCCAGTTCCAATAAGAGAACAAGGGATGGGTTTTTATTCCAACCTGTTCATAGTTCCCAAAAAAGAGGGAACATTCAGACCAATTTTAGATCTCAAGATCCTAAACAAATTTCTCAGGGTTCCATCGTTCAAAATGGAAACCATTCGAACGATTCTTCCCACCATCCAGGAAGGTCAATTTATGACCACCGTGGATTTAAAGGATGCGTACCTACATATTCCTATCCACAAGGAACATCATCAGTTCCTAAGGTTCGCTTTTCTGGACAAGCATTACCAGTTTGTGGCACTTCCATTCGGATTAGCCACTGCTCCGAGAATTTTCACAAAGGTACTAGGGTCCCTTCTAGCGGTTCTAAGACCAAGGGGCATTGCAGTAGTACCTTACTTGGACGACATCCTGATTCAAGCGTCGTCTCTGTCAAAAGCAAAGGCTCATACGGACATCGTCCTAGCCTTTCTCAGATCTCACGGATGGAAGGTGAACAAAGAAAAGAGTTCTCTGTCCCCGTCAACAAGAGTTCCCTTCTTGGGAACGATAATAGATTCCTTAGAAATGAGGATTTTTCTGACAGAGGTCAGAAAATCAAAGATTCTAAGCTCTTGTCAAGTACTTCATTCTGTTCTTTGTCCTTCCATAGCGCAGTGCATGGAAGTAATAGGATTGATGGTTGCTGCAATGGACATAGTTCCTTTTGCACGAATTCATCTAAGACCATTACAACTGTGCATGCTCAGACAGTGGAATGGGGATTATACAGACTTGTCTCCGACGATTCAAGTAGATCAAAAGACCAGAGATTCACTCCGTTGGTGGCTGACCCTGGACAATCTGTCACAGGGAATGAGCTTCCGCAGACCAGAGTGGGTCATTGTCACGACCGACGCCAGCCTGGTGGGCTGGGGCGCGGTCTGGGAACCCCTGAAAGCTCAGGGTCTATGGTCTCGGGAAGAATCTCTTCTCCCGATAAACATTCTGGAATTGAGAGCGATATTCAATGCTCTCAAAGCTTGGCCTCAACTAGCAAAGGCCAAATTCATAAGGTTTCAATCAGACAACATGACGACTGTTGCATATATCAATCATCAGGGGGGAACAAGGAGTTCCCTGGCGATGGAAGAAGTGACCAAAATAATTCATTGGGCGGAGGATCACTCCTGCCACTTGTCTGCAATCCACATCCCAGGAGTGGAAAATTGGGAAGCGGATTTTCTGAGTCGTCAGACATTCCATCCGGGGGAGTGGGAACTCCATCCGGAAATCTTTGCCCAAATAACTCAATTATGGGGCATTCCAGACATGGATCTGATGGCGTCTCGTCAGAACTTCAAGGTTCCTTGCTACGGGTCCAGATCCAGGGATCCCAAGGCGACTCTAGTGGATGCACTAGTAGCGCCTTGGACCTTCAACCTAGCTTATGTGTTCCCACCATTTCCTCTCATTCCCAGGCTGGTAGCCAGGATCAATCAGGAGAGGGCTTCGGTAATCTTGATAGCTCCTGCGTGGCCACGCAGGACTTGGTATGCAGACCTGGTGAATATGTCATCGGCTCCACCATGGAAGCTACCTTTGAGACAGGACCTTCTTGTTCAAGGTCCATTCGAACATCCGAATCTGGCTTCCCTCCAACTGACGGCTTGGAGATTGAACGCTTAATTTTATCAAAGCGTGGGTTTTCAGATTCTGTAATAGATACTCTGATTCAGGCTAGAAAGCCTGTAACTAGAAAAATTTACCATAAAATATGGAAAAAATATATCTATTGGTGTGAATCTAAAGGATTCCCTTGGAACAAGATAAAAATTCCTAAGATTCTTTCCTTTCTACAAGAAGGTTTGGAGAAAGGATTATCTGCAAGTTCTCTGAAGGGACAGATCTCTGCTTTATCTGTTTTACTTCACAAAAGACTGGCAGCTGTGCCAGATGTTCAAGCATTTGTTCAGGCTCTGGTTAGGATCAAGCCTGTTTACAGACCTTTGACTCCTCCCTGGAGTCTAAATTTAGTTCTTTCAGTTCTTCAAGGGGTTCCGTTTGAACCCTTACATTCCGTAGATATTAAGTTATTATCTTGGAAAGTTTTGTTTTTGGTTGCAATTTCTTCTGCTAGAAGAGTTTCAGAGTTATCTGCTCTGCAGTGTTCTCCTCCTTATCTGGTGTTCCACGCAGATAAGGTGGTTTTCTTCCTAAAGTTGTTTCTAACAAAAATATTAACCAGGAGATAGTTGTTCCTTCTTTGTGTCCGAATCCAGCTTCAAAGAAGGAACGTTTGTTACACAATTTGGATGTAGTCCGTGCTCTAAAGTTCTATTTAGAGGCTACTAAAGTTTTCAGACAAACATCTTCCTTGTTTGTTGTTTATTCTGGTAAAAGGAGAGGTCAAAAAGCGACTTCTACCTCTCTTTCCTTTTGGCTTAAAAGCATTATCCGATTGGCTTATGAGACTGCCAGACGGCAGCCTCCTGAAAGAATCACAGCTCACTCTACTAGGGCTGTGGCTTCCACATGGGCCTTCAAGAACGAGGCTTCTGTTGATCAGATATGTAAGGCAGCGACTTGGTCTTCACTGCACACTTTTGCCAAATTTTACAAATTTGATACTTTTGCTTCTTCGGAGGCTATTTTTGGGAGAAAGGTTTTGCAAACTGTGGTGCCTTCCGTTTAGGTGACCTGATTTGCTCCCTCCCTTCATCCGTGTCCTAAAGCTTTGGTATTGGTTCCCACAAGTAAGGATGACGCCGTGGACCGGACACACCTATGTTGGAGAAAACAGAATTTATGCTTACCTGATAAATTACTTTCTCCAACGGTGTGTCCGGTCCACGACCCGCCCTGGTTTTTTTAATCAGGTCTGATGAATTATTTTCTCTAACTACAGTCACCACGGTATCATATGGTTTCTCCTATGCATATTTCCTCCTGTCCGTCGGTCGAATGACTGGGGTAGGCGGAGCCTAGGAGGGATCATGTGACCAGCTTTGCTGGGACTCTTTGCCATTTCCTGTTGGGGAAGAGAATATCCCACAAGTAAGGATGACGCCGTGGACCGGACACACCGTTGGAGAAAGTAATTTATCAGGTAAGCATAAATTCTGTTTTTAAACAACTTTCCAATTTACTTCTATTACCGAGAGCTAGCTGAACACATCTAGTCAGCCAATCACAATCACAATGAGTGCAGGCACCAATCACCAGCTTGCTCCCACTAGTGTAGGATATGTAATAATTTATTTAACAAGGAATACCAAGAGAACAAAGTACATTTGAAAATAATAGTGAATTTAAAAGTGTCTTAAAATAACATGTTCTATCTGAATCATGCAAGCTTCATTTTGACTCTCCTATCCCTTTAATTTGAAAATTAGCCAAGAGTGCTGTTATGCTTAAAGGGACACTGAACCCAATTTTTTTTTTTCGTGATTCAGATAGAGCATGACATTTTAAGCAACTTTCCTATTATCATATTTTCTTCATTCTCTTGGTATCTTTATTTGAAATGCAAGAATGTACGTTTATTGTAAGCCCATTTTTGGTGAACAACCTGGGTTGCTCTTGCTGATTGGTGGATAAATTCATCCACCAATAAAAAAGTGCTGTCCAGAGTACTGAACCAAAAAAGCTTAGATGCCTTCTTTTTCAAATAAAGATAGCGAGTGAATGAAGAAAAATTGATAATAGGAGTAAATTAGAAAGTTGCTTAAAATTGCATGCTCTATCTGAATCACAAAAGAAAAAATTTGGGTTCAGTGTCCCTTTAATAATAGTTCTAAGCTTCTGTGTCTCTAGAATATACTTAATAGGACCTGTATCTTAACTTTAGATATGACATTATACTAATTAATGGATGCATAATTATCTTAAATAATCTTAAAGGTCCAAGGTATCAAAGCCCATCTCCTATTGAAAAAGCTTTGGAACAAGCTTTAGTTACAGGAACAAGATTAATGAGGATTCAGGACCTTCATTATTCCTTAAAGCTGCTGTTAAGCAACTGTGTTGTCTGTAATTATTCAGTCAATTATCTGGTGGTTGAGGTATATATTTATATTTTTCACATGTTTTTAATAAGTTTATTAGAAGAGTCTGCACCTGCACCATACCCAACATTTAAACTGAGATAAATGTTGGAGGAGGGTATATCATGCTGGATGGTGATTGGTGCAGCAGTTTATGGCGTATTACCCATAGCATTGCTCTAAACCTACTGCATGCCTCAGGATAGTTAAGGAGTTATATGCACTATGTACATGTGCAATGTATTCAGAGGTCATATTGTATAAAGAAAATGCATTGTTACTTATCCATTTTAAAAAGCTCCAAGCTACCCTGCTAGGAGTTCTGTTTTGCCGACCACCCTGCAATTTCCCCTTCCTTTTAATGTTTAAATAATTTTTATTGGAATTTTCCATTACAATTGTGAAAAAAACAACCTTTCAGGTACAGGTTATCTCTCAAAATACCAACAAAGAAATACACCAACAATTGAACATATTAATATTGAGCTAGGTTCTTCAATATGTCTCGATCTTTTTACTCATATCCCACTCAAGGGGGAATACTTGTTTGAATCCATAGAACTTCAAGGGTTAGTCTTTATTTGCTATGAATTAATTGTGGTCCTGCGTTCTATTAAAGGGAGATGACACACATTTTTTCTTTCATGATTCAGATAGAAAAAACTATTTAAAAAACTTTCTAATTTACTTCTATTATCTAATTTGTTTCATTCTCTTGGTATCATTTGTTGAAGGAGCAGCAATGCACTACTGGTTTCTAACAGAACACATGGGTGAGCCAATTGAAATCTGTATAAATATATATGCAGCCAACAATGAGCAGCTAGAACCTAGGTTCTTTGCTGCTCCTGAGCTTTCCTAGATAAACCTTTCAGCAAAAGAATAACAAGAGAAGGAAGCAAATTAAACAATAGAAGTAAATTGGAAAGTTTTTTGAAATTGTATTCTCTATCTGAATCATAAAAG
Organism: Bombina bombina; assembly: GCF_027579735.1. Lineage (NCBI taxonomy): Eukaryota > Metazoa > Chordata > Amphibia > Anura > Bombinatoridae > Bombina > Bombina bombina. The sequence goes on from NC_069506.1 coordinate 98,900,606, forward strand.
AAAAATTTTGGGTTTCATGTCCCTTTGAGCTTTTAGACCTTCTCTTGTTATCAATTAGCTATTAAGTCCGGAACTTGAGAATGAGTGACTAGAGTTCATTATTGGTATTACATTTGTACATCATTCTTTGATCAGATGTCATTAAAATGTTATGTCATGTTCCATTTTATCTGATATTTAAGTATTATGTTGTAGATACTTTATTCATGATCCAATAAAACCAAACCTTTTCAAATGAATCTCTGGTATTCAGGATCCATGATGCGGATTCATACATACTAAATGTATTATTTATTGTATTCCTTATTTTCATCCATGATGGTACCCCCTCCTTCCAATGGATCCCTTCCTTTTTAAAGGGATATGAAACCCAAAAATTTACTTCTATTTTCAAATGAACTTTATTCCCATGATATTCTGTGTTGAAGAGATACCTAGGTAGACATTTAGAACACTACATGGCAGGAAATAGTGCTTTCATCTAGTGTTCTTGCAAAACTGCTGTCATATAGTGCTCCAGAAATGGGCTGGCTCCTAAGCTTTACATTCCTGCCTTTCAACAAAAGATACTAAAAGCACAAAGAAAATTGATAATAGAAGTAAATTAGAAAGTTTATTAAAATCGGATTCTCTGTCTGAATCATGAAAGAAAAATGTTGGGTTTTATACATCTTTATCACACTCCTTTACACTAGGCCACTCCCTAGGACAGCTATCTATGCCCCAAGACCACACCATCTATGCTACTTGACTGCAAAACTATGTCACACCACTCCCAGTCCTGCAGTGATTTCATGTAATCAATATGGAAACCAAGTATATTCCACATGTACACACAGCGCATCAAGAACAAATAGTGTGTTCTCTGGAGTAAAAATAAACAAATAAGTGAACATAAAATTCAGGTCCATAATAAAGTCCCACAGTATCTAGAACAGTTGAGAACTATGCTACACACACCTGCCTTCTGTTTAAAAATGTCTAAAAAAAAGATCATAGACGCTGTTCCTACCTTCAGGGTTTCACTCCTCAGAATTATGAATTTGTTTCCTGGCTTAGCAGACGTTAGATAATCATTCTTATTTATCTTATTGGTACTCTTGAAGTGGAACAGTTTTCAGTGGGAGCAGAGCTAACTAACTGGTCTTACCTCATTTTGTTTTTTGTTACTTCCATTTTTATGCTTTGTTTGCCCAGTGTTGGCCTTGAGGCAAGTGTCTAAGATTATTCACATCACACTTTCTGAACGTCACTTGAATCAAAGGCAACTGCCAATTTCTGTGGGCTAAATTTACATTCTTTAGTCATATACATTATTTAAATAATCTACTTTGTGATCTTTGAGTATAATGGGACATAAAAGTTCAAAAAGAAAATCTTATAATGTGTGGCTAATTTTAATATTGCACTGTTTCTTGATTAGAACTTTGTTTAAAGGACCATTAAACACAAATTGTAAACTACATGATTTTGAACTTTCATATCTTAGAATAATTTAATAATCAAAACTGCATCTTTGTTTTGTCAAATGAGTAAATTGTTTTATGTTTGTTTATTTCACTAATTTCCCTGTCCCCCAGAACAAAAGAATCCTTGCTAACCAATCACAAGCTAATATTCATATATAGCACAAACTCTGTTTGCACATGTACAGTTGAGAGAGATTGGGAAACCCTGACCTTTTATCTTTCCTTAAAGGGACATTAAGGCAATTTTTTTCCGTTAATGATTCAAATAGAGCATGCAATTTTAAGCAACTTTCTAATTTACTCTTATTAGAATTTTTTCTTTGTTCTCTTGCTATCTATTTAAAAAGCAGGAATGTGATGCATAGGCTCCGGTCCATTTTTGGTTGAGAACCTGGGTTATGCTTGCTTATTGGTGGGTAAATGTCAGCCTCCAGTAAGCAAGCGCTATCCATGGTGCTAAACCTAAAATGGGCTGGCTGCTAAGATTTACATTCATGATTTTCAAATAAAAATAGCAAGAGAATGAAGAAAAATTGATAATAGGAGTAAATTAGAAAGTTGCTTAAAATTGCATGCTCTATGTGAATCATGAAAGAAAAAATGTGGGTTCAGTGTCCCTTTAAAGGGACCCTCAAGTCAAAATTAAACTTTCATGATTCAGAAAGAACATGCAATTTAGAAACAACTTTCTAATTTACAAAATGGGCACAGTCTTTTTATATTTACACTTTTTGAGTGACCAGCTCCTACTGAGCATGTGCAAGAATTCCCAGAATATATGTGTAAGCATTTGTGTTTGGCTGATAGCTGTCACATGATAAAGGGGGAGTGAAAAGAGACATCATTTCAACTACTCATTTGAAGCTCAGATAAAGGGGGGGGGGGATTTATCAAGCAGCGGATGCTGCCTGCTCTGCCCGATGTTTCTGGCTCGCCGGAAACATAAGTTAAGAAGCAGCGGTCGTAAAACCTTTGCTCCTTAACTCCTCCGCCACCTCTTAGGTGGCGAACTGTAATCGTCCTGATCAGATGATTGACACCCCCTGCTAGCGGCCGATTGGCCGTGAATGTGCAGGGGGCGGCATTGCACAAGCATTTCACCAAAAATGTTTGTGCAGTGTTAAATGCTGACATTGTATGCTGTCAGCATTTAGCAATGCAGGGTGGACATGATTCGCTATAGTGAATCATGTCCGCCCGGGGTTTGATAAATCTACCCCATAGTCTTTTTTTTGTGTCTTTTTTAACATGTATTTGTTGATTATGCAAACCTACTGTATTTACTGGTCTTTTAAGGTGGTTGAGCACTGATTAAACCTAGTTAACTATTGCAAAGAATACTTCTCCTATAATGATTGTTGAAGCAATACTGATAATCCACCCTTTACACGTTTCTGCTGAGAATCTTAGGGGGAGGGTGAAGTAAACAAAAATTGAAAACTCTTTCAAAATGTTTGACTTTCTGTTAGTAGAGACTGTGGAGGTCCTAACTGACATTTTGCCCCAAGCAATAATAATTTGAAGTAAATCCCTGATGTTAAAACTGCCTTTTATTTCCAACAAGAAGTACTGTATGAGACGTGGTTGTTTAAAAAGATGATCATGACCTTTAAAAAACCACTTGAGTATTTTTATATCCTTTGCTGTTGTCGGATAGGGACAGATATAAATGAGTGTCCGCACTGCTCAACAATTGTGTGTAGGTTGTTGCAGGTAGGGATGGGCGAATGTGTTTATATCCGAATTTGAATGTTAGAATGAATGTTATTGTAGAAATTCGATTTACATAATAGAATGTTGATAAGAAAGAATATTCTTAAAAATTCGATTTTCGAATGTTATTTACAGTTTTCGAATGTCACATTCGAATTCGAATGTTACATTCGAATATTACATTCAAATTCAAATATTACATTTATAAAACACAATTGTAGACTAGAAACTCTATTTTGAATGTCACATTCGAATCGAATATCACATTCGAATTTGAATATTACATTTATAAAACACAGTATTAGACTAGAAATACTATTTTGAATTCGAAATGTCACATTCGAATCGAATATCACATTCAAATCGAATATCACATTTAAAACACAGTATTAGACTAGAAATACTATTTCAAATTTGAATGTGACATTCAAATTCGAATGTAGCATTCAAATTCGAATATTACATTTATTAAACACAGTTGTAGACTAGAAATACTGTTTCAAATTTGAATGTCACATTCGAATTCGAATGTCACATTCGAATTCGAATATTACATTTCGAAATTGAATGAATACATAGCTAAACATTCTATTATTCAAACGAATATTTTTGAATTTTATTGAAAAATTTGAAAACGAAAATTCGAAAATAGAATGTTATATAAACATTCGAAATTCAATTCGAACGAACGAATGTATCAAAATTCGTTTTAAATTTCGAATTTTTAGAAACATTCGCCCATCCCTAGTTGCAGGATACACTAAATCCTATCTTGGGGGCAGTGAGCGAAAAGGCACAAGTTCAGATACAGCATGAAAAATCAACACATTTACATTTTGTGGGGAGACACATTTAAAAAAAAATTGGTAAACTTTACATGTTCTAAAATCATGTCCGGAATGTAAGCGATATTTTAGGACTTTAATTGATCACTTCTAATAAGGATGCGCTGTAACTTACTTTTTAATCTAGCTGCACTATTCGAATCCCCCTGTGCTCCAGCCTCCCACTTCAAAACTCATATTTTTTTGAGCTAACAGTTTTAACTGTTCTCCATTCAGTACTCAAGCCATGCGGCCCTTTTTTGTAGCTAGAGCGCTGATTGGAGAACAGTTAAAACAGTTAGTTCACACACAAAAAAAGAGTTTTGATGTGGACGGCCAGAGCGCTGGGTATTAGAACGGCACAACTAGATTAAAAAGTAAGTTACAGCACATTTTATTAGAAGTGATCAATTAAAGTCCTAAAATATCACTTAGATTCTGGAACTGTTTTTAAAATATGTAAAGTTTACCATCACTTTAAGTTTAAAGTCAAAATTAAACTTTAACGATTGATCAAAAACTTGAGTTACTAACCCTATCTTAATTCCAAGGTTCTCCCTTGTTTTGCCAATCTTTTTACAGTCTCACAGGTTCCCTTAATTATATCCTCTATGAACATTTTCCTCCCTTATGTTTTTTACGACATGTAAAATCTTAATTTCAAACATTTAATATTGTACTCTTATTTAGTTAATAACGTTGATGTATCTGACAGTTTAATGTATTTACTCCCACTGTGCCTTAAATGAGAAATATAATTCACGGATTGGCAGAAAGTTGTTGAATGTATTAAGCTTAGACTGTGTGAATGAAGATGATTGCTATACAAATTGTTTTTGTACCAAACTGCATTAAATTGTAAAATAAAGTGGGTTTTTCCAGTAACTACTGTATATTTACTGTATATAGTCCATGGCAACACTATTATCAAATTGTGCGTCCTGTTTATATGCACACTATCTAATGAGTGTAATTTCACAGCATATATATGAGTCTGATTGGTTGATAACTGTCACATGATACAAGGGGCACAAAGTGGAAGGGAATTTTGAAAGTTGTCATAAAAAATGCACATTAGGGTATTTTGTTTTGGCATTTTATGTCCTTTTAAAGGCAACAATGGTGACACCTAAGAGATGGTGTTTGCTTTTAGAAAAAGAAATATTGCATTGCGACCTGACCCTCAAATAAAAATGATAGTATCTTAAGCACTATATTTTTAAGATTGTTATAAACATTGCTGCAAACACTGTTGCTATATAGGGCTTAATTATTATTCTGCTTTATTTCTAATCATGCCTTTATTCTTAATAATGTGCTTAATTCTAATTCTTAAAGGGACACGAAATCCAATTTTTTCCCTTTCATGATTCAGATGGAACATATAATTTTAAACAACTTTCCAATTTACTTCTGTAATCAAATGTGCGTCATTCTCTTGGTATCCTTTGAAGGTGCAGCAAAGCACTACTGGGAGCCTGCTGAACACATCTGAGCCAATGACAAGAAGAGTATATGTGCAGCCACCAATCAGCAGCTATCTCCCAGTAGTGCATTGCTGCTCCTGAATCTACCTAGGTATACTATTCAACAAAAGATACCAAGATAACAACGGAAATTTGAAGTAAATTAGAAAATTGTTTAAAATGGAATGCTTTATTTGAATCATCAAAAATTGGGGTGGGGGGGGGTCCCTTTAAACACATGCTTGTGGGTTGTGTCATTACCAATAATGCTGTGGGAATTTTGCTTAGCAGTCAGATTTTCTATCCCATTAATATTGCAACTAACGTGAACTTTATATTAATATGAAAATAAACAATTTTACATAAAAATATTTAAAGGGACAGTCAAGTCCAAAAAAACTTTCATGATTTAAATATTATTATTATTATTCTTTATTTATAAAGCGCCAACAGATTCCGCAGCGCTGTCCATGGGTAACAAAGATAAAAGGACAGTACAATATGAGACACCAGACAAAATGTAACAAACAAATACAGGGGGAATTAGGAGCCCTGTTCCCGTGGGAACTTACAATCTAAATGGGTAGGAGGGTGAGAAACAGGAGGTGGGGACTGCAAAGGTGGGAATGATGTTAGTGTGGAGTTAGATGAGAGCAACTATTAAGCAAGTGGAATTCATTAGTTACTGATTTGGTGATAGGCTTCCCTGAACAAGAAGGTCTTTAGGGAGCGTTTAAAGGAGGAGAGGTTGGGGGAAAGTCTGACAGCTCGAGGAAGTGCGTTCCAGAGGGTTGGTGCCGCACGAGAGAAGTCCTGTAGTCTAGCATGAGAGGAGGTGATGGTAGAAGAGGCAAGGAGTAGATTGTTGTTGGATCTTAGGAGACGGGCTGGAGTGTATTTGTTGATGAGTGAGGACAGGTATGGGGGGGCTGCATTGGTAAGGGCTTTGTAGGTAAGAATATTGAATTTAATTCTGCTGTGAATGGGGAGCCAGTGAAGGGACTCACAGAGGGGTGCAGCAGATACAGAGCGTCGGGAGAGGTGGATTAGCCTAGCCGAGGCATTTAGGATGGATTTAAGGGGGGAGAGGCGGGAGAGAGGAAGGCCAGTTAGTAGTTTGTTACAGTAGTCAAGCCGGGAGATTACTAGGGAATGGATTAGCTGTTTAGTAGTTTCAACACTCAGAAAAGGATGAATTTTGGAGATATTGTGTAGGTGGTTGCAACAGGATGAAAAGAGCGATTGGATGTGGGGTATGAAGGACAGATTGGAGTCAAGTGTAACTCCTAGGCAGCGGACTTGGGATGATGGGGAGATAGTGGTGTCACCAACAGTGATAGTAAAGTTAGAAACTGGAGTAGAATTAGATGGGGGGTTAGAAGAAGCTCAGTCTTGGACATGTTGATTTTTAGGTGGTGAGAGGCCACCCAGGAAGAAATTCCAGATAAGCAGTTGCTGATGTGGGAAAGGACAGAAGGAGAGAGTGCAGGGGTGGATAGGTAGATCTGAGTGTCATCAGCATATAGGTGATCGTTGAAGCCATAGCTACTGATAAGTTTACCCAGTGAGGAAGTATAAATATAGAAGAGTAGAGGGCCTAGAAAAGAGCCTTGAGATACTCCAACAGACAGAGGCAGTGGAGAGGAGGAGTCGCCAGCAAATGAGACAGAAAATGACCTTTTAGAGAGATAAGAGTGGATCCAGGAGAGGGCAATGTCACAGAGCCCAAGAGAGCTGAGAGTCCATAGGAGGAGGGGATGGTCAACAGTGTCAAAGGCAGCAGACAGGTCAAGTAAGATAAGTATAGAATAGTGGCCATTGTTTTTAGCAGAAAGAAGATCATTAGTAACCTTGGTGAGGGCAGTCTCAGTTGAGTGTTGAGGATGGAAGCCAGATTGCAGGGGTTCAAGCAATATAATAATAATAATGATTTAAATAGGGAATGTAATTTTAAACAACTTTTCAATTTACTTTTATCAACAATTTTGCTTTGTTCTGTTGCTATTCTTAGTTAAAAGCTAAACCTAGGAGGTTCATATGCTAATTTCTTAGACCTTGAAGACTGCCTCTAATCTGAAAGCATTTTGACCACTAGAGGGCATTCGTTCATGTGTTTCATATAGATAACATTGAGCTCATACACGTGAAGTTACCCTGGAGTGAGCACTGATTGGCTAAAATGCAAGTCTGTCAAAAGAACTGAAATAAGGGGACAGTCTGCAGAGGCTTAGATACAAGGTAATCACAGAGGTAAAAAGTGTATTTCTATAACAGTGTTGGTTTATGCAAAACTGGGGAATAGGTAATAAAGGGATTATTTATCTTTTTAAACAACAAAAATTCTGGTGTTGACTGTCCCTTTAAACATGTTTAAGAAGTGCTCTTCCTTTTGCATAATAGAGTTTCAGTCATTATGACAGTTCAGTCATAATTAAAGGACAGCTAAATGCAGTAGGACTGCATAATTAACAAATGCATAATAAAAAGACAACAATTTAACACCCACTCTGAATTTCAACTAAGCAGTAGATTTTTTTTCTGACAAATGTATTTTTTAACCCATTTTCTGGCCCCCTGTATCATGTGACAGGCATCAACCAATCACAGACGTATATCCTGTGAGCTTGTGCACATGCTCAGTAGGATCTTAATTCCCCGAAAGTGTGAATCTAAAAAGTCTGTGAAAAAAATATAATGGAAGTAAATTATAAAGTGTCTTAAAACTGTATGTTCTATCTGAATCATAAAAGTTTATTTTGACTTGAGTGTCCCTTTAATTGAAATGAAAAACTAATTTAAGGAAATGTCTAATAACTTATAAGAGAATGTTGCTAATGTTCCAAATCGAACATAGGTAATAAAAAAAAAACACCAGTGTGATAGGTTCACTGTTCTTCTATGTGGTTGGTGATCAAAGAATCATTAATTATACAAACAAAGAGGAAAGTGAACAGAGACAAAAGGTAGTTTGCTGCTGTAGTAACAGGAACCAAAACATGGATTACAGGACTTCCCTGTCTCTTCTTCTGTTTATTTAATCCTTCAGATGCTAACTGTGCAATTCATTTTGCCTCCATTCTGCCACATTTACAGCTGTAAATCCCTTAAAGGTACAGCCCATGCACTCCAGTACTTAGTACAGTAATGCAGCATTTCTTAACCAGTTTCTACTTCATAATTACTTGATTGCAAAGTGACTTTTAACTCAAAATAAAATTCCTCCTAAAATCTTTAATTATACATAGTAAAACAAAAACAAAAAACCTTGTAATGTATTATTTTATCTGCTTTTTCTGTTCACTCTGAATTTTTTTCCCCTCATTACTCCAAGGGAACAGAGTGCATCTTACATGATCCATAATCCTTTTGACCCTGCAACATTAATATTTTAAATCAGTGTAAGAACTCATGGCCACTACATAATATATATTTTAAATAATACACATATGGCTTTATCTAATATTCTGAGTGCAGAATTATGTTACCTATCATAGTCTACTATATATATCTATATATACAGTACTATTTATTTAAATAGTGTCCATTCATTTGAACATGTCCTTGTTTGTTTGTTTTTTGAGCATTATAATGTAGTGTATGTTTCGTCAAGAGCGCTGCATAACAAAAAAAACAGCTAACATTTGCCTTTTTAGAATTCTTTGAGAGATCTTGCAGAACTGACAAGACTTTATAGATAATCTCGCTAGATCAGAGATCTTTAGATCATCAGACCCATAGGGGCCCATTTAGCAAGCTCTGGATGGAGGGCGAATCTGCAGGGGGCGGCGTTGCACCAGCAGCTCACAAGAGCTCCTGGTGCAATGCTGAATACGGAGAGCATATTGCTCTCCGCATTCAGCGAGCTCTGGCGGACATGATCTGCACTGTCGGATCAGGTCCGCCAGACCTTTGATAAATATCCCCCATTGACTTTATTCCATTATACTAATCTGATACCACCTTCTTTCTGTTGCGGACATATTGGCTGAAAATTATTTGAGTAAACTGGTGACAGTTTCAAGAACTTACAGCCCATATATATTATTTTTTTTAATACTTAATAGAATGGAGTAGTTAATTACAAGGTTCAATAAAAATATTGATGTTTATATATTTTAATTATATGTAATGGAAATATAATTGAAATGAACAGCAAATTGCTCTTACATATGTGTGTTACTGATTAGTATGTGACAAGACCATTTTAAAATGATAGCCCTGTCCAAGTATTCAGTGACATTGACTGCCTCCAGGTGAACTTGTTTAGATTTGTTAAATACACAAGAAGATGTTTACACAATATGATCTATGATATCTGTTTTATTATATGATCATGCTTATTCATTGTGTGCAAGAATATATAAATTGGTTGCGCCAAAAACAATGTAGGAGTGCTAAAATCAGTGTAAGCGATTAAAAATATATATTCAGCAGTGATAATATCACTTGAAAAGAAAATACAAAACCTATACTAGAATCAAGCACTGTACAAGTGATTCAAACAAAAAATACAGACACTATGTGAATGTGATCGTAACAGTGGAAAAATGCTATAAAAAAGAACAATGAATGTCAGCAAATATATGTAACAAATAGTGATATAAAACAACACAAAAATAAGATCTCTTATGAAATGAAGAATATGAGAAGTCCCAAAGATAGCAATAGATCCCAATACAGCGGCAGTACAGGGAGTGCAGAATTATTAGGCAAGTTGTATTTTTGAGGATTAATTTTATTATTGAACAACTATGTTCTCAATGAACCCAAAAAACTCATTAATATCAAATAGTTTTGGAAGTAGTTTTTAGTTTGTTTTTAGTTATAGCTATTTTAGGGGGATATCTGTGTGTGCAGGTGACTATTACTGTGCATAATTATTAGGCAACTTAACAAAAAACAAATATATACCCATTTCAATTATTTATTTTTACCAGTGAAACCAATATAACATCTCAACATTCACAAATATACATTTCTGACATTCAAAAACAAAACAAAAACAAATCAGTGACCAATATAGCCACCTTTCTTTGCAAGGACACTCAAAAGCCTGCCATCCATGGATTCTGTCAGTGTTTTGATCTGTTCACCATCAACATTGCGTGCAGCAGCAACCACAGCCTCCCAGACACTGTTCAGAGAGGTGTACTGTTTTCCCTCTTTGTAAATCTCACATTTGATGATGGACCACAGGTTCTCAATGGGGTTCAGATCAGGTGAACAAGGAGGCCATGTCATTAGATTTTCTTCTTTTATACCCTTTCTTGCCAGCCACGCTGTGGAGTACTTGGACGCGTGTGATGGAGCATTGTCCTGCATGAAAATCATGTTTTTCTTGAAGGATGCAGACTTCTTCCTGTACCACTGCTTGAAGAAGGTGTCTTCCAGAAACTGGCAGTAGGACTGGGAGTTGAGCTTGACTCCATCCTCAACCCGAAAAGGCCCCACAAGCTCATCTTTGATGATACCAGCCCAAACCAGTACTCCACCTCCACCTTGCTGGTGTCTGAGTCGGACTGGAGCTCTCTGCCCTTTACCAATCCAGCCACGGGCCCATCCATCTGGCCCATCAAGACTCACTCTCATTTCATCAGTCCATAAAACCTTAGAAAAATCAGTCTTGAGATATTTCTTGGCCCAGTCTTGACGTTTCAGCTTGTGTGTCTTGTTCAGTGGTGGTCATCTTTCAGCCTTTCTTACCTTGGCCATGTCTCTGAGTATTGCACACCTTGTGCTTTTGGGCACTCCAGTGATGTTGCAGCTCTGAAATATGGCCAAACTGGTGGCAAGTGGCATCTTGGCAGCTGCACGCTTGACTTTTCTCAGTTCATGGGCAGTTATTTTGCACCTTGGTTTTTCCACACGCTTCTTGCGACCCTGTTGACTATTTTGAATGAAACGCTTGATTGTTCGATGATCACGCTTCAGAAGCTTTGCAATTTTAAGAGTGCTGCATCCCTCTGCAAGATATCTCACTATTTTTGACTTTTCTGAGCCTGTCAAATCCTTCTTTTGACCCATTTTGCCAAAGGAAAGGAAGTTGCCTAATAATTATGCACACCTGATATAGGGTGTTGATGTCATTAGACCACACCCCTTCTCATTACAGAGATGCACATCACCTAATATGCTTAATTGGTAGTAGGCTTTCGAGCCTATACAGCTTGGAGTAAGACAACATGCATAAAGAGGATGATGTGGTCAAAATACTCATTTGCCTAATAATTCTGCACTCCCTGTATACTTCTTCCAAGACTTGATGGTGAGCCAAGTGAAATAGGTCTAAAAAATAGCAAAAAGAAGAAGGCACCACAATAGTACACAATCGGTGTGAAAGATAACGTACACACGCAGATACAAATAAACTCACAGAGTATCAAGCACTTGAGAAGTGCTACAAAAGCCTCTTGGATTCTTAAAAGCCGTCCAGATAGCTCTCCCTCCGGCAAGGCACTCAGTCAGTGGATCACCCTCACTCGAAATTCGGGTCTCTCGGAGTAGCCTCTTGAGGTGGTTAGAGATGTTTCAATTCAATCTGAAAGGTATTATGAGGTATTTGTAGCGTATAAATGGAGTCACTGTTAGAAGCTCTTCATACTATCTAGTCCTCTTGATAGATGCAAACTGTCCAGCTTATTGAGTCCAATGCAATAGTGGTCAATCTTTGCATTAATCTTGGTGTGGGGTCGTTCAAATAGATTAACTAATCTATTTGTACTAAAGCCTGTGTACACAGGCCATTTTCTGCAGTGCAGGGGTCCAACCCGGCCACGACCCCACAAGGCCCACTCATACCACTCCCCGCCCGCTCCCGCCCACCCTCTCTGCTGTCTGATCCTCACGGTGGTCACTGCAGATCCTTCCTTACGGCCAGGTATGTTTGTCTCGCGCTGCATTCTCTACTGCACATGACTGCATCGGACAAACATACCTGGCCTTTTATAATATAGGATACACCTATTGAAAGCCCCTGTTCCTCCTATTAGCAGAGGCATGGAAGCTCATCTAATAATAAGGAAAGCAATACGTTTTACATTTTTTATTATAAACACCAATTTAACAGTGATTTTTGCTTTAGCAATGTAGTTTTATTAAGATTTTGACTGTGCACCTTAAATATTTTTTCCTGCAGTTAATACACATTTAAAGTTTTCCATGAAATACGATTTTTGCAGAACAATTTTGTTACCATTTTTAATAATAATAATGTTTTATATAATTTAAAAATTTAAGATTTTTTTGTGAGAACTAGCAAGATTTTAGAAAATCTCAAAAGGCCAGAGAGCTTTATATAATTGGGCAGCAAATATTAAATCAAACATGAATACTCACCAAATATTGGACAGACCTACTAAACAGCAATGGCAAGGTAAATATATTACTTGCTATGCTTGTTCATGTTATTTTTGCTGGTAGTGAGCTTTAATGTATCTATTTAGCTATCTCTCTCTCTGTCTATCTATCTCTCTCTCTCTGTATATATATATATTTTTATATATATATATATATATATATATATATATATTTATATATATATATATATATAGTACAATATTATAATGTATAATTATGTTCTATTAACAGAGTTCTTGGGGTGTCACAACATATAAGTTGCAAATGATTGCTGTCACATAAAAGTATGTGTCCCAGGACAAAAAAGTTCCAATTTACATATACACATGACCCCAGATATGCCTACATTGGGTCAATGTGAATAGGCAGTAAATGGTATATAATAAAACAGAAATTGAAAGAGGTGGTAAAAAATGGAGTCATGGAACAAAATGGGCCTTAGGTTGACCTGTCCTGGTATGTATATGCATAGATACTGTACATGTTGCTATAAATGCTTAAAAATACAAATGCATGTATAAATGTGTTCATAGACTAAAGATTTGAGGGAGTCAAAACATTTCCATCACAGGCCTTGAAAGTCAATATGTGATAGGCAGCAGGTAAATATTAGCTGTTATTACCCAATGTATGCCTAGATTACAAAGGATGCACTGTTAATAGAATATGAGCCATAAATGAATAAAAGCCTTGTCGTTATCATTTACAGCTCACACAATGTAAATTAGGGAAGTTAAATTATCTAACCAAAGCTGGTTATCAATAGTGAACTATTAATAGTTGCTCATATTACTTGGTATGGGACATGCTGAAAAAAAGGAAGAGAAAAATATTATTAAATTATCCAGCAGCCATTGAAGTGAAGACCACAGCAGTCTTACTGCTACTTATCTTTCTGAATTAACCAAAGAGGTTTACTTGAAAAAAAATCTGTCTAAAGAAGGAAAACTGGACCAGACACAACAGTACTGCAAGGACCCTATTGCTGCCTCCAGAAGGGGCTGAAGATATGTAATGTTGAAAAAAAGAGGTTTAGGAAAGAGTAAGACCATTTGTAAATTTGTAATGGTTATTTTTTAATTGTCTATTAGATTTTTGGGTGGTCCTTCAATACCATGGGGATTTCTTAGGTGTTCTATACGATGGTTGCACTGAGACGATCTTGTAGTTAGCCCAAGACTACCAGTGGCGGTGGGCTGGTTCTACAAACAGTAGGGGGCCGGTGTTAGGGTTTCCTATTCTAAATGGTCATTGTGGGGTGGAATGTGATGCTTCACTTTCTAGCAGATAAATTATAGTTTTCTGTTCATTTTATGCCCCTAAAACAGTAACTTGCAATCTCAGCACACCCAATTCATACATTTGTAATTCACTCCAGCTAGCACCCCCCTAGAATTGCCAATGGACAATACTGGATAATTGTGTTAGCCATGCACAGTATCATTATGACCAAACGCTTCAGTGTAGGGAACTCAATTGATGTGATTTGTTATGATTTAGGAATAGAGAAGAGGAAGGACAAGAATGATTGCCCTGTGAGACATGAAACTGGTTCTGGTCCTGCAGACAGGGACAATTCTCATTTTAGAAATGTTATTGTCTGTGAGGGTTATGTAGACTGATAACCTTATGTAGTACTTATTGTGCTTTGTAGAGCTTTACTATTTTATATTTTTAGACTTTGACAAATAAAGCTTTGGGCCAGACTTCAAGTGAAGCACAAACATGCAAACAGTATGGAGTGTTATCATTAGTGTGCAAGCCAACGAAGAGGAAAAATTCTGCTCAAGTAGTGTGCTGTTTGGTTTAGCTTTTTGCTATACACCATTCCTGTTAATATCTGGTTTTTAAAAGAGCTAAATGTGAAAGCCTTATTTTGGCTAGTGCACAACACTTAATGGGCAGCTTGTAATATTAGTGTAATGAGAGCACTAATACTGCTTCCCTTTGAAAGTGGATGCAATAAAAAGGTTTTGGTTAAATATTTCACTTTGTATTGTAATGCATTTTAATCAATAATTTTTAATACTTGGGGGCCAATTTATGATGCTGTCAATTCAGCAGTTTCCACGTGAGCCTTCAGTCTTAAGACTGCTGCTCCCTAACTCGTTTGCCACCTCTGAGTCAGCGGATAACAATCATCCCGATCGTATACGATCGAGATGATTGACACTCTCTGCTGGCCGCGAATGGTTGGTATTGCACAAGCATTTCACACGAAATGCTTGTGCAATTATAAATGCTGTATGCTGTCAGCATTTATCAATGTTGGGCAGACATGATAAATCGGCCCCTTGATCATTCGTTTGCATGAGGCTGAGTACAAAATAACACAGCGTATATTATCATTTGAACTCGACTTGGAATTTGTATTTTTCCCACAAATAGGGAACCTGTCCACCTGTGATCACAGTGAGTGGGCCGCAGACGTTGTATACAAGCTTCCACATTAAACAGGATGTCCTTGTGCAGTACTGCCCCCTGTTCTTGTGCAACCAATTGTGTGGGAGAAAAGTCTTTCAGTCACCCTTTTGCTGTGTTTTAACTCTGCCACCTGAGTTGGTTTAGAGGTTAAAAAGTGTAATTCGGATGTCCGCCACATCTTATTTGTGGGAAGCAGACTCACTCTGCTAGGGCTCCAAAGCAGCTTCTACTGGAAGTATAAATACAACTGGTCAACTGTATAACTGTTACATTGTAAATTCTCAATAAAATGGGTCATTATTGCAATTCTTTTCCATATTATACTGTTAAAAACAGAACATTAAAAACCATAAAACTTCTTAAGCCTTGAGAGTATACAGTAAACCTAACACATGTAGTTAAAAATAATTATAATACAGATAATTAATATATACTATTGTATCTGCATCTATTAAAAATTACATTATGTTGCTCAAATCAATTTCATTTAGACCTTTTGGGTAATGAATTCCAAAATTAAAAATTAATTCTGCTTCCCTAAAATAGTAATTCTTTTTCTATACTGCCACCTCTTTTGTTGGTGCAAAGGTCTACTAGTTTGTCTAAGTATTGGAGGTGGCCAGGAATATTGCAGAAAGTAAATTACATTTTGGTCATTACATTTTATGAAGCACGAGGTAGTAGTGAGGAACACTTGCCTACATCTCAGTGGTCCGTTCCTACATACTGATTTCAGTTGACAGGTAAGCTTTAGGCATTGAGGAGAAAACCTGCATAATCAGCATTTTACAATTGTGCGGCCTGTACCTTATTGGATGTTATAGTCACGTGATCAGTAGTAATATTCACTGGGCAATTTTTTACAATCAGTTGGAGGCTGAACTTTATCTCTTCATGGAGTTCACACATTTTTCAAAATACTCCACAATATTTTTGTTTCATATGATATTTTATGCATCTTAAACATGGAACTTGGTGTAAAGCTTTTTTGTATTATTCCTTTTATTCTGTTTTTTTTTTTTATAAAGTGCTGTTTGTTGTTTCATATGGACATTTTGTCTAATATATGACACCAGTGTCAGATTTAGTGGAATGTGGGTTAGGACTTTTCTTATTAAATTGTATTATTGATTTCTATTTATTTTCTGTTACATAATTTATATACTCTGTTATTAAAGGACCGGTGAATACAGTAGATTTGCATACATGATAACAAGACAATGCAATACCACTTAGGGGTAGATTTATCAAATGTCAGGCAGACATGATACACTGTAGAGAATCATGTCTGCCCGACATCGATAAATGCCGACAGCATACGCTGACAGCATTTATCATTCCACAAGCATTTCGGGTAAAATGCTTGTGCAATGCTGCCCCCTGCACATTTGCGGCCAATCGGCCATTAGCAGGTGGTGTCAATCCTCCCGATCATATCTGATCAGGATGATTGCTGTTCGCCACCTCAGAGATGGCGGATGAGTTAAGGAGCAGCGGTCTTACGACCACTGCATCTTAACTTATGTTCGCGGAAACAGCAGCATAAGCTGCATGATAAATCTACCCCTTCAAATGAGTAAAAGATTTTTTTCTGGCAAAGTTATGTCTATTTTTCCTCCTTTTTCATGTGACAACCATTAGCCAATCACAAATGCATATACGTATATTCTGTGAATTCTTGCACATGCTCAGTAGGAGCTGGTGACTCAAAAAGTGTAAATTTAAAAAGACTGAATCATGAAAGTTTAATTTTGACTTGAGTAACCATTTAAGATTTTTTGAGATATACATACATTTTACACAAATAAGCTTTTAGCACTTTACCCCTGAAGTAGAAGACCTAGGAAGACCCCACTTCTAAGGTACAGTCCTTTTAGGAGTATGTCCTTTGGACAGAAGAAACAAAAAAAGAGCTTTTTGGCAAATCACAACAACTCCATGTTTTCAGAAAAAAAAACCCAGCACAATGAAATCAGAAGACTATCAAGGCATTCTGGAAGGAAACATACTGCCCAATGTCAAAAGGATGTGTCTCAGTCACAGCTCATGGGTTCTCCAGGAGGAAAATGGCCCAAAACATACCTAAACAAAGCACCCAATAATGGATGAGAAGAAAAACATTGGACGTTCCGAAGTGGAATTCTGTAAGTCCAGATCTGAATCACATTGAACATCTGTGGAAAGAGAAACTCACAGTTGGAAAAAGGCACCCATCAAACCTGAGAGAACTGGAGCAAATTTGCTCAAGAAGATTGGGTCAAAATACCTTATTTGGAGCTACAGAAAGAGCTTGGTTACAGTTATTGCCTCCAAAGGCTGTGCTACAAAATTATTTTTGTCCATGCCATTCCCCCTTTTGCATTTGAAATAAAGAATGATGGATACATTGTCAATTTTTACTTAGTACAGTGAAAATTGTGCGTTTTCCTAAAACAATGGAAGGGTACCAATACTTTCGGACACATCTCTATGTATAAATATGGGATGTGTACCCAGTCCGGTTTGAGAGTTCAGTCCATTTCTGTGTTTTGTATGTGTCTAGGGAAATTACAAAGGCCATGTGTCACCCTTATTTGTATCTTAGTGTGTTTGGCTGAAGGCATGCATTGGATGGCTATAGATTAGTGTGAGCTCCACTATATTTCTAACTGATGTTAGGCTTGAAGTTAGAAAAGTGTAGATCACAACTGCTGACTTGCTTGTTATTTCTTATTAATATGTCTACTTATATACAATTTTAATACAATTCAGAATATCTCCAAGCTTGCATAAGCTCCCAAAGGAGGCAGAAACGATCGTCTGGGGTTGTCATGTTCCTTGTTCAGAGGAGAATTGCCTGGTATTTCGGGGCTGGACTGACCATGTCGGCGGGATCAGACTGATATACTACAGGAAAGTTTTCCTCTGTGAAAAGCACAATTGGGCAGAAAGAAGCTACTACCAGGTGGCAACCGGGCCATAGAACAAGCTATTGATGCTGCTGTTCGTTCCTGGCAGACTGCTTCTCATTCTCTTTTGCATATGTAAATATGACCCTGGGGATAGTCTCCCTAAGGGTGATGGGGGAAACCAGACGTGGACTCCTTGCCCACTGTGCTTAGAGGGATATGGCTGCACCTCACTGACGAGGCCCAAAGGAGGCCGAAACGATCGTCTGGGGTTGTCATGTTCCTTGTTCAGAGGAGAATTGCCTGGTTTTTCGGGGCTGGACTGACCATGTCAGCGGGATCAGACTGATATACTACAGGAAAGTTTTCCTCTGTGAAAAGCACAATTGGGCAGAAAGAAGCTACTACCAGGTGGCAACCGGGCCATAGAACAAGCTATTGATGCTGCTGTTCGTTCCTGGCAGACTGCTTCTCATTCTGTTTTGCATATGTAAATATGACCCTGGGGATAGTCTCCCTAAGGGTGATGGGGGAAACCAGACGTGGACTCCTTGCCCAATGTGCTTAGAGGGATATGGCTGCACCTCACTGACAAGGCCCAAAGGAGGCCGAAACGATCGTCTGGGGTTGTCATGTTCCTTGTTCAGAGGAGAATTGCTTGGTATTTCGGGGCTGGACTGACCATGTCGGCGGGATCAGACTGATATACTACAGGAAAGTTTTCCTCTGTGAAAAGCACAATTGGGCAGAAAGAAGCTACTACCAGGTGGCAACCAGGCCATAGAACAAGCTATTGATGCTGCTGTTCGTTCCTGGCAGACTGCTTCTCATTCTGTTTTGCATATATATATATATTAGACAATTGAACCGTCACTAAATTGTGGTTGTGTATACCGGTTCTCTATCAGTCATACTATTACTGGTGACCCAACTACTCAGGGAGCAGAACATTTCAGAAAGATTATGCCTGACAGAGAACTGGTATGAAGAGGACGCGAAGCGGTCACCGCTGTACAATGCAATGGAGACTTTTCAAAATGGTGTCCCTTGCATTCCTATTGGCTGATTTGATTTTTGAAATTCAAATCAGCCAATAGAATTTCTGTAGCTCTCATCCTATTGGCTGATTTGAACAGCCAATAGGATTTCAGTAGTTCTCATCCTATTAACTGATTTGAATTTCAAAAATCAAATCAGCCAATACGAATGCAAGGGACGCCATTTTGAAAAGGCTCCCTAGCATTGAAAATTCAGTGTACGGTGGTGAACGTATGAAGAGGACGCTCTGGACCGGATGTCTTCAAGGATGGACCTGTTCCGCGCGATGAAGATAGAAGACGCCGCCTGGATGGATGAAGACCTCCCGCCTTGATGAAGACATTGTCGCCTGGATGTCTGTACTTCAGAAACTGTAAGTGGATCTTCGGGGATTAGTGTTAAGGGTTTTTTTTTACTTTTTTTGGGTCATTTTTTTTTTTTTTTTAGATTAGGGTTTGGGCTTTTTTTAAAAGAGCTGAATGCCCTTTTCAGGGCAATGTAAAATAGCTAAATGCCCTTTTAAGGGCAATGCCCATACAAATGCCCTTTTCAGGGAAATGGGTAGCTTAGATATTTGTTAGAGTTAAGTTTTTTATTTTGGGGGGTTGGTTGGGTGGTGGGTTTTACTGTTGGGGGGTCTGTATTTTTTTACAGGTAAAATATCTGATTTCTTTAAGGGAATGCCCTACAAAAGAACCTTTTAAGGGCTATTGGTAGTTTATTGTAGGCTAGGGGGTGTTTTTATTTTTATAGGGTTATTAGATTAGGTGTAAATATTTTTATTTTTGATAATTTTGTTTGTTATTTTTCGTAATTTAGTGTTTGTTATTTTTTGTAATTTAGTGTTAGTTATTTTTTGTTATTTTGTATTTTGTATTTTTTGTAATTTTTTTTAGTAGTTATTTTTTTTTAATGTGTAATTTTTTTTAATTGGTAGTTATTTTAATTTTAGTATAATAGTTATGTTAGGTTAATTGTTAGTTTAAACTTAGGTTTTTTTAATTTTACAGGTAAGTTTTTATTTCTTTTAAGATAGGGATATTGTAATTCAAATTTAAAGTTAGTGGGTGATAGGTTTAGGGGTTAATAGTTTAATTTATTAGTGGTGATGTGGGGGGGCTGGCGGTTTAGGAGCTAATAGGTTTATTTAGTAGTGGTGATGTGGGGGGCTAGTGGTTTAGGGGTTAATAGGTTTAGTTAGTGGCGGTGGTGTCAGGAAGCGGCAGAATAGGGGTTAATAACTTTATTATAGTGACGGGGATGTGGGCGGGCACAGATTAGGGGTTAATACATTTTAAATAGGGTTTGCGATGCGGGAGGGCCTCAGTTTAGGGGTCAATAGGTAGTTTATGGGTGTTGGTGTACTTTATAACAGTTTAGTTATGAGTTTTGTGAAACATTTTTGTTACACAAAATCCATAACTACTGCTCTCAGATGGCTGAATGGATCGTGTCGGTATAGGCTGTAACGGAAGCATTTTAGCCTCACCGCACAACCTGTAATCCCAGCGCTATGGAAATCCCACGCAAAAAAATTTACAGGCTACAATGCTTGCAGTACAGCTATACCGACAAGATGGCCATTTTTTCATCGTTAAAACCGTAATGCACAACTCGTAATCTAGCCGATAGTCAAAATGTGTTTTTCATAGAGGAGAACGTTCCGGAAGTATATCAATCTGATCCTGCCTAACAAGGACAGTCCAGCTCTAAAATGCATGGCAACCCCGGATTATCATTTTGACCTTCTTTGGGCCTCATCAGTGAAGTGCAGTCATATTTCTCTAAGCACATTGGGCAAGGAGCCCAAGTCTGGTTTACCCATCAACCTTAGGGAGACTTCCCCAGGGTAATATTGCAAATACATACAGAAAGAGAAGAGCTCTATCAGGAACGAACAGCTTAGTAGCTTGTTCTATGGTGAGTTACTTATGTGTTGTGGTCATAATTTTGTTCTGCAATTTTCCCTGGACTTTGCACCCAGGCTTGTCTGGGCTTAACATCTATGTGCATGCCGAAATTCTTAAAGATTTCCAAAGTGTTTTTGCTGATGTTCTCATGTTATCCTTTGTTGAAAAGTATACCTAGAGTAGGTAGGCTTCAGAACAGCAATGCACTACTGGGAGCAAGACTGGGCGGACAAGGATCGGGTTATTGAACCTTGACTACCTAGCCTCGCTGCCAGCGGGCAGCAATTCATTGCCCATAGTTAACATTGCACAATTCGCTCATAGGAGTGGGCTGTCAATCATCTTGATCCGAGCATATTGAGATGATTGCAATCCACCACCTAAGGTGTTGGGAATAGGTTAAAGGGATAGTAAAGTCCAAATTAAACTTTTATAATTCAGATAGGGCGTATAATTTTAAACAACTTTCTTATTTACTTTTATCATCAAATCTGCTTTGTTCTCTTGGTATTTTTAGTTTAAAGCTAAATCTAGGTAGGCTCATATGCTAATTTCTAAGCCCTTAAAGGCCGCCTCTTATCTTAACGCATTTGACAGTTTTTCACAGCTAGAGGATGTTAGTTCATGTGTTTCATATAGATAACATTGTGCTCATGCACGTGGAGTTATTTAAGAGTCAGCACTAATTGCCTGAAATTCACGTCTGTCAAAAGATCTGAGATAAGGAGGCAGTCAGCAGAGGCTTAGATACAAGGTAATTACAAAGGTAAAACTTATATTTCTATAACTGTGTTGGTTATGCAAAACTGGGGAATGGTAAATAAATGGATTAACTATCTTTTTAAACAATAACATTTTTGGTGTTTACTATCCCTTTAAGTAGAAGTGGTCTTATGGCCGCTGCTACTTAACTAGCATTTCAGGCTCGCTCTGAACGAGGTTGAAACACCGGGGCTCCAAATAAACTATCACTGTTTGTTAAATGGAGCCCAATATTTTCACAATGCAAAAAATTTTTTGGTTTTTTTATGTTTTACAGTGCAAAGTTATTCTAAAATTATTATGACTTTAGAGTATTTTATTGTTGCTCCTTTGGGGTAGATTTATTTAGCTGCACTAGCAGCTATTGCAAACCTGTCCACCCGCAATCGCAATACATTTTGTCCTTAGTATTCCTTTAAAGGGATATGAAACCCAAATATGTTCCTTTGTGATTCCATTTGGATATCTGCTGGTGATATCTCATATCTCCCATATACACCTATGGATTGCTTCAAGAGACATTAGAAAAAGTATCTGATATAAACTTTGTTTATTTTATATTAACATCACCTGCAGCTCCTATTATGGATAGTTCAAAATCACAGTTCTTTTCCCTCATGCCTGCAGCAGCACGTATACAGACTGGACAGGACTGTACTAAAATCTTCTCTGATGATAAAGGAACTCTTTCTCTCAGTGTCCTCTTTGATTCTTTGGAGGATGTTTTGTTTAAAGAAATCAAGACACAATGAGACATTTGGACTTTTGAGTCTTATATCAAGTCTAATATGATTCCCAGGGGTTTAAGAATTTTCAAATTTCCTACCTTTGAGGTTAATACTAATGATGTTGAATTGTTCAATTCTTGGAATAATGTTTTATCTGAATGTTCTGTGCAACTAATGACACTACTTATACATTGAGATCTATGATTATGGCCAACGGCCGAAACGCGTAAGATATACGCTTTTTATGCTCTAACAAGCTGAAGCCCCAGATAATACCTATGCCTTGTTGCTGTTTTTTTTTTTTGTTTCAAAAGTTTTTATTGAGGTAAAATGAACAGAGTGTATACATATCATAACAACTTTGTCCCATTGGTTACAGAGGGAACCTGAAATTCACTATCAACATATGCATACAACAACAAGTATAGTACCTGAACCAGCAGTACATTTCCAGTTATGTAAGACCACACAGGTGACAACATAGATCACCAGTATTTACCTCATTTTAAATTTTAACTCAATATAACATAGCCACTGCATTATCAAGTTTGTTCTCAATTACAACTTTGCCATTTTCAAATGCATTATCAGGTTTGTTCTCAATTACAACTTTGCCATTTTTATTTATAGATACCAACTAAGTACGCATATAGGGCGTCTCTTCAACCCCTGACCACCCTTGTGAATTATCATTAGTAGGTAGGGGATAGGAGATCACATTCCAATCTTCATGCATCTCAATATGAAGATATACCTATGTTAGTAACCCTGCTTTAACAGAAAATTGGTAAACTTTAACATTATAATATGGTATATGGAGAATAGATAAAAAGTAGAGAGGTTCTAACAGAGTGACAGTGTGATTACTACATATAAACATTAACACAAAATCTTATTGAAATAGCAAGCCATGTCAGGAGTGTGAACAACATTACTGTGATATTTCCCTTACCATAGAGGGGCTAAAATAAAATACTATCATTAATAAAATCTTTATACATGCCTGCAACTATTAATTGGTCATTTACTTTGTTATGGGGATTCAGAGGGCCTGAAAATTCCCGGATTTGCTCCTTATACATAATACCCAGAGTCTACGTGTCACAGTACATAGACATGTTTTCTATCCCACTTAGACCTGTTAGGGGTTAATAAGAATAATTATTACATTACATTAACTGAGGGACCTGAATACGTTATTTGCTTAGGGGATTCAAATATGTATCCTCTAGGGAATCTAGTGAGCTAGCAAAGCTACAATCCACTACCTTATATATTGAGCATAGTATAAAGTTTGCCATGTAACAGAAGCATTATGGGGTACAAACAGGATTAAACACATGGCAGACCTTCCATCTGCATAAGTCACCCATCAAGATACTTATATGTGACTGACCTATACAAGTTCCATATATAAGCAGTGTGCAATGGTAAAGTACGTGAGAAACTCAAAACAACAACAAGAAAAAAAAACACAGAGAAAAACAAGTAAAAGCGAAACGTAATAAATGCCTATATGTTGCATATGAACTGGACCATATGCTTCAGATCGTTAGATTGCCATTGTCCAGATAATAGACCTCCATTTTCATACTCCAATCAGCTGTGAAATGTATTATACCCGGGGTACGCGGGTAGCTAGGTAATATTTCTTTGTGGTTCATCCGATCCCTCTTCTTCGAGAAGCTGCCTCTGGTCTGACATAATACTTGAGATTAGAGGCCCCCAACAAAGGTATGGAGTCGCTCATTTTCAAAGTTCCTGAGCATGCAACAGATATGGCCTGATGCGGCCTCATACTCCGCCCAGCATGAGCCCCACACAGCACCAGACTCACCTCGACAGGACCGGACACTGAAGGTATGTTTATGGACCAAATCCCCATCATAGCTTGATCCTTAGGCAGAGGTAAGGGTTGTAACACCGTCATATGGTGAGCGTATGCACTATCAGTTTTTTGCTAGGGTAAGAAACATCGCTCCCTCAGCACGATCAGATAGACCAAGCTGTTGTAGAACAATTAGATCAGCCATCCTAGCCTTCCGCTGTGAGTTAGTGACCTCACTAGTATCAGGAAGATCTGGTAAGGCTGCCACAGAGGTGCAATTTGTCTGTGAAAACTCTAATAGCTGATTATGTTTATCTCCTGACTGTTTCGTATAATTTTCAGGTTGGGTAATAACACTGTCAGACTGTAGCGCTTGGAGCAGGTTCCATTCTAATTCCATTAAGCGGTCTTCCAGGATCCAAAGTGTTGTAGACATCAGATCATCGTGAGCAGACGCCATTTTGAGTGTTGTTGATAGTAGCTTAAACAAGTATAAGTTGTTATAAAGGCACATGCGGGTTGCAGCAAGATAGCTATAGTATAGTTAGAGTAGCACTTTTCACTACTTATAACCCAGGATCCCTCAAATCCTGGGGGTGAATGTGCAGCAGCCCCAGCAGCGTAGATAAACAGAGGTCCGTCTCCACGTTGCTTAGCTGAAGAGCATAGGAAGAATCATCTTTGCGAGATATGATCACAAACTCTCCCAGGGTCTCCCAAGAGCATGTAGAGCAAAACTCTGTTGTTAAAAACCAATTTTGACAAATAAAATACTCTGCAAAACCTAGTGAGAATCAGGAGCTCCTCTAAAACATGACCTTCCGCAACAGCTGTAGGCTCCGCCCCCCGCCTTGTTGCTGTTTTAATATGCCAATAATAAAGAATTATATTTTTGAATCTACCCGGAGCCAAGATCCGATTCTCTCTTTTTTCTGACTACTTATACATTATAAGACACACTATTTGAGTAGTATTAAAACTGAGATAGATGCCCTACAGCTGGAGTTGAATACACGTAGCCTTGACCCAGATTTTGTAAAACTTGATAAAATATTGCAGGACTCTTTGGCTAGAGGTAAACAGCAAATTATGGAAAATAAACATGTTAAGTTTATCAGGGATAAAACTGACTATCTCAAGAATTCTGTATATATTTGGAATAGGAAACAATGCTATAATTATAGGCGCAGTCAACCCCAATATAATAACAACAACAAAAATAAAAACAAAATAGGCAACCATGGTCGCAGACATAACTAGTCTAAATCTGTAAGCTTTTCAGATAGTGATACTGATTGGTCATCTGACGAGAAACAGTCAGCCAAAGAAGAAAATCAAGATATTACACTGCAGACTAACACAAACATTAATTCTAATATCTATCAACAGCAAGGCATTCTGAAAACAACACCTACCCCTTCCCCAGTCTCTGGTAACCCCATTCCAGATACTGGTCTGGGAGCTAGACCAAAGGAGAAATCAGCTTCTGGGAACAATGGTTCCAAATATGTCACTAGCAACATCACCAGTAATATAAATGTCTCGCATACATCTGACACTAATGCGTCCCAACAAGCTGTTTTGAATCAGGTTTTTCCCATGGGCATAGATCCACAGGGAGTAGGAGGGAGCATACATGGGGGTCGATCCGATATAAAGCGTCGCCCGCAAAAGCCGGCGACGCCAATATTTACGCTGATTTGGTATCCTATATACGGCGTAACCTAGAAGTTACGCGCGTATATTTCTGCCGTCGCCCGTAGTTTTTTGGGCCATAGGCAGGTATACCAAACCAGCGCAGTTTGGTATCCAATATGCAGCGTAAGGACTTACGTGGCGAAAATGGAGAAAACTTACTCCATTTTCACCTCGCCACAAAAAGCAGCCGCAAGAAGCCTTACGCTGACTATTGGAGCCCCGTAACTCCCTAAACTAACTAGAAAATAAACCTAACACCTAACGCATGCGCAATGTCTATCTCCCTGTCAACCGCGATCTGCTAAAATAAACCTAACACCTAACGCATGCGCAATGTCTATCTCCCTGTCAACCGCGATCCCCCCCCCCCCCGAAATCCCTAATAAAGTTATTACCCCCTAAACCGCCGCTCCCGGACCCCGCCGCCATCTACATAAACTAACCCCCTACTGTGAGCCTCTAAAACCGCCGCCATCTACCTTATCTATCCCCTAATCTGACCCCTTACACCGCCGCCACCTATATAAAAATTATTAACCCCTAATCTAATCCCCCTATACCGCCGCCAGCTATATTAATATTATTAACCCCTAATGTAAGCCCCTTACACCGCCGCCATCTCTATTAAAATGATTAACCCCTAATTTAATCTACCTACCCCGCCGCCAGCTATATTATCTATATTAACCCTAAGTATATTATAGTTAATATAGTTATTACATTATATATATTAACTATATTAACCCTAATTATATTAGGGTTAATATAGTTAATATAGTTACTATAGTATTTATATTAACTATATTAACTCTATCTAACCCTAACACCCCTAACTAAATTTATATTAAATTAATCTAATTCATTTATAAACTAAAATATTCCTATTTAAATCTAAATACTTACCTATAAAATAAACCCTAAGATAGCTACAATATAATTAATAATTACATTGTAGCTATGTTAGGGTTAATATTTATTTTACAGGTAAATTGTTAATTATTTTAACTAGGTATAATAGATATTAAATAGTTATTAACTATTTAATATCTACCTAGTTAAAATAATTACCCAATTACCTGTAAAATAAATCCTAACCTAAGTTATAAATACACCTACACTATCAATAAATTTAATAAACTACAAACATCTATCTAAAAATACAATTAAATTAACTAAACTAAATTACAAAAAAAACAAACACTAAATTACAAAAAATAAAAAAAAGATTACAAGATATTTAAGCTAATTACACCTATTCTAAGCCCCCTAATAAAATAATAAACCCCCAAAATAAAAAAAATTCCCTGCCCTATTCTAAATTAAACAAATTTCAAAGCTCTTTACCTTACCAGCCCTTAAAAGGGCCTTTTGTGGGGCATGCCCCAAAGAATTCAGCTCTTTTGCATACAACAAATACAATCCCCCCCCCCATTACAACCCACCACCCACATACCCCTATTCTAAAACCACCCAAACCCCCCTTAAAAAAAGCCTAACACTACCCCCCTGAAGATCTCCCTACCTTGTCTTCACCACACCGGGCCGAACTCCTGATCCGATCCGGGCGATGTCTTCCTCCAAGCGGCAAAGAAGAATTCTTCCTCCGGCGATGTCTTCCTCCAAGCGGCAAAGAAGAATTCTTCCTCCGGCGACGTCTTCCTCCAAGCGGCAGCAAAGTCTTCATTCTTCCGGCGGCATCTTCAATCTTCTTTCTTCGCTCCGCCGCCGCGGAGCATCCATCCTGGCCGACTGCTGTACTTGGAATGAGGTACCTTTAAATTACGTCATCCAAGATGGCGTCCGCCGAATTCCGATTGGCTGATAGGATTCTTTCAGCCAATCGGAATTAAGTTAGAAAAATCTGATTGGCTGATTGAATCAGCCAATCAGATTCAAGTTCAATCCGATTGGCTGATCCAATCAGCCAATCAGATTGAGCTCGCATTCTATTGGCTGTTCCGATCAGCCAATAGAATGCGAGCTCAATCTGATTGGCTGATTGGATCAGCCAATCGGATTGAACTTGAATCTGATTGGCTGATTCAATCAGCCAATCAGATTTTTCTAACTTAATTCCGATTGGCTGATAGAATCCTATCAGCCAATCGGAATTCGGCGGACGCCATCTTGGATGACGTCATTTAAAGGTACCTCATTCCAAGTACAGCAGTCGGCCAGGATGGATGCTCCGCGGCGGCGGAGCGAAGAAAGAAGATTGAAGATGCCGCCGGAAGAATGAAGACTTTGCTGCCGCTTGGAGGAAGACGTCGCCAGAGGAAGAATTCTTCTTTGCCGCTTGGAGGAAGACATCGCCGGAGGAAGAATTCTTCTTTGCCGCTTGGAGGAAGACATCGCCCGGATCGGATCAGGAGTTTGGCCCGGTGTGGTGAAGACAAGGTAGGGAGATCTTCAGGGGGGTAGTGTTAGGCTTTTTTAAGGGGGGTTTGGGTGGTTTTAGAATAGGGGTATGTGGGTGGTGGGTTGTAATGGGGGGGGGGGATTGTATTTGTTGTATGCAAAAGAGCTGAATTCTTTGGGGCATGCCCCACAAAAGGCCCTTTTAAGGGCTGGTAAGGTAAAGAGCTTTGAAATTTGTTTAATTTAGAATAGGGCAGGGAATTTTTTTTATTTTGGGGGTTTATTATTTTATTAGGGGGCTTAGAATAGGTGTAATTAGCTTAAATATCTTGTAATCTTTTTTTTATTTTTTGTAATTTAGTGTTTGTTTTTTTTTGTAATTTAGTTTAGTTAATTTAATTGTATTTTTAGATAGATGTTTGTAGTTTATTAAATTTATTGATAGTGTAGGTGTATTTATAACTTAGGTTAGGATTTATTTTACAGGTAATTGGGTAATTATTTTAACTAGGTAGATATTAAATAGTTAATAACTATTTAATATCTATTATACCTAGTTAAAATAATTAACAATTTACCTGTAAAATAAATATTAACCCTAACATAGCTACAATGTAATTATTAATTATATTGTAGCTATCTTAGGTTTTATTTTATAGGTAAGTATTTAGATTTAAATAGGAATATTTTAGTTTATAAATGAATTAGATTAATTTAATATAAATTTAGTTAGGGTTAGATAGAGTTAATATAGTTAATATATATAATGTAATAACTATATTAACTATAATATACTTAGGGTTAATATAGATAATATAGCTGGCGGCGGGGTAGGTAGATTAAATTAGGGGTTAATCATTTTAATAGAGATGGCGGCGGTGTAAGGGGCTTACATTAGGGGTTAATAATTTTAATATAGATGGCGGCGGTGTTAGGGGCTCACTTTAGGGGGTTATAGATATAATATAGCTGGCGGCGGGGTACGGGAGCGGCGGTTTAGGGGTTAATAGCTTTTTTATTGGTAGGCTAGTGAGGGGGGATAGCGGATAGAGGGTTAGACAGTGCGGGCTATGTTAGGGAGGCGTGTTAGACAGTGCGGGCTATGTTAGGGAGGCGTGTTAGACAGTGCGGGTGTTTTAGACTTTAGTCAGGTTTTATAGGCGCCGGCAGTTTCTAACGTGCCGCAAGTCACTGGCGACGCCAGAAATTTGTACTTACGCAGATTTCTGGACATCGCTGGTTTGTCAGACTTACGGCACGTTAGCATCTGACGGCGACCTATATGGGATAGCTCGAGTTGCGAGCTGAAACTGCGGGCGACGCCGGTTCCCTCGCTTGCGTCGCAAACTGCGATCTATATCGGATCGCGCCCCAAGTATACAAGGAACCCAAGAGAGGTACCAATTGAGAGGCAACAAAACCCAGAGCAAATACAAGTGAGTAGTGTTATAAATCTTCAGAAACTCTAACTCATGATCAAATTAAATTGTTTGAATTGGGTCTTGGTTTTGCACCCACCTCTCACTTTAACCTTTTTTAGACTATGTTGGACATTAATCGGTTTATTAGAAATGTGACATTAAAGAAATAATTTTCTTCTAGCAATGAGCAACCCATGGCTATTCAGACACGTTCCACTACGCGCCTGCCTGAGTTCCAGACATTTCATGAGGTCTGTGATGTTGTAGCACTACATGACTTAGCACAAGAGACAAACAACTGTCAAAGACAGATAAATAGTCTCTAAAAGAAAAATCTAAATTTCATCCCATACACACTAGGGGGCCCATTATAGAAACTTTCTGTAATAGAGTGGAGGCTGATCTACAAAACCTTAAGGATACTCCAGATCCCATCACATACATCCTCTCTGACAAACAGAAAGAGGCTTTAAGACTGTTAAAACAAAATGATAAAATAGTCATATGCCCTGCCGATAAGGGAGGTAGTACTGTGGTATTGGACAGGACAGATAACATCTCTGAAGCTTTACATCAGTTAAACAACACACATGACTACAAGGTTTTGGATAGAAATCCCACCTCTGACTTTGGTATAGCCCTTACCCAAATTTTGGATGACGGGTTGGAACATGGGCATATTGATGCACAGACAGCTGCTTACCTAAATGTTAAATTTCCCAAGGTACCCATGTTCCACCTATTTCCCAAGGTCCATAAATCCTTGATAGATGTGAGGGGACGGCACATAGTCAGTGGAATAGACTCCCTCCTTGAAAGGCTCTCCGAGTGGCTTGACTCTATCCTCCAACCCATATTCATTTCTCTTCCATCTTATACAAGAGATTCTAAACATATCTTAAATCTTGTCAAAGAACTTAAATGGGACAAGTCTTTTACCTGGCTAACAGTCAATGTAGTCTCGCTATACTCATCTATACCACATTCTAAGGTTATAGAGGCAGTAGCATATTTTCTAAGCACACATACTGACTACACCACCGATTTTCAGTCTTACATTATTCATATACTAACCTTCCTCCTGACTCACAATTTTTTCAAATTTGAAGGTAAATATTACCTCCAAAGATGTGGCACCACCATGGGGGCAAAATTTGCCCCCTCTTATGCAAACCTTTATCTTGGCAAATGGCCCCATCTTTGGAGCTAATAATCCTTTCAGGTCCTATGTGCACTTTTACAAGTGTTACATAGATGACCTGCTTTTTATATGGTCAAGCCCTTCTGAGATGATACCTTCATTTTTGGAATGGGTAAATGACAATGACATTGAACTTAAGTTCACTTTCACATCTGACTCTGAGAAAGTAAATTACCTGGACATTTGTTTGTCAGGAAATCAGGAGGATAAAATAAGTACCAAAGTATACCGCAAACCTTTCTCTGGAAATACCTTGCTGCATGCTTCAAGCTGTCATCCTAAAAATGTGTCATATGCAGAAGCCAAAGGCCAATTCTCTAGGCTTAAAAAAAAATGCAGTAGACAGCAGGACTATGTGTAGGAAGCTAGGCTCCTAGAGAAGAGACTTTTCCAAGAAAAATATGCCCCTAGTCACATTCAAGAGGCCATAAAACAAGTTGATCTAATATCCAGGGATACACTCCTCCTTGATAAACTAAAAGATAGTGACAATACTTTTAAGGGGGTCTATTTTGTCACTACCTACAGTGCCCAATACTCTAAAATTGAAAAAAGAAAACAGAGGCACCAACATGGCCTAGTACAGCCAAAGCAAAAGATTTCAAATGGAACAGGTACAAAAATATACTCACAAATGGAGCGCACCCTCTGGTGCTATTGATGCATACTGGAACCTCCCAGTGGTCCAGCTCACTGAAGAACTCTGGCAATCAGTCAGGATCCTTGGAGGGGCTTGCAGTGATATTCCTGAATGGACATAAGACATACAAACATAGCTCAGTAACGTTTGAGACAGGACAGAGGGTTGGTGTGGGATAACACTTACAAGATCCTATGCACCTGCAGGTGCACTCACAGCAGACTGGGACCTATCAGTCGCCCAGTAGACTGAACACTCCAGGCAAAAACCACAGTTTCCTCAGATAGCCAGTTACCAGAAAACTGGCAGATGTAAACTTGGAGATACACCGTTAAAAGAGCAAGTGTATGTAATAAAAACTTTTATTAAAATGCAACGCGTTTCTCAGCTATCACAAGAGCTGTTTCATCAGGCTAAAAAATCACACATTAAAAATACACTTGCTATATAAAGGGAAAAGCATGGAAGACATCCAATCTGATAGTTCAAACAATTAGAGCATTTGATTGCTAGCAACTGTGAGTAATTGGTTGGTATGGTGACATTCATCAACAAAAATCAATTCCATCTATAGTATGTAATATATATATACATCAGAAACACATATACTTATTGCCAGATAAAACACTTATCTAAGTGAGAACATCATAAAAAATCAATAGAACTAAACATATCAAAGAAAAAATAAATAAAAGAAAAGAAATAAATCGTCACATACTCCATATAGTATTCCTAAGGCGTAACAATATTATTGAGATCTTAAAACAGATCTTCGACATGATAATACCAAAGGACAACAAATCATCATTATTAGATTCTAACTTTACTGCGGTAAATGCACAAACGCCAGTGTAAAAACGCTGTAGAAGTGATATCAAAGTCACTCGGTGCGTGCGTGGTTAAAAATAAAAAACGTTTAGTTCACAAATTGCTAATACCTGTATAGCGCAAAAAGATAACTCTTACCGTCTATTCAAATTCGAGTACGATCACCTTGGATAGATTGTTTGTACTTACAAAAGCGACAATGTATTATGGCAGTGCGGGTAAACTAACTGACGTAATTTGATGCTAGGGTCCCTCTTCCTATCATAGTCAGTGTAAGTGAGGGCGGGTATCAGGAGACCAATCCGATAGTGAGAGTCGTTATTAACGGTGGTAGCCCCGCCCACATATGAAGCTTAGTGAAAGATAAAGAACAAAATTATGTGAGGTTGGAACGTAAAAATTCTATTGTCGGGGTTGTCGGTCTAGGGGTTAATACATTTACTGTTAGGAGTGAGAGGGGGGATTGCGGATAGAGGGGTATACGTGTTGGGCTATTTTTGGGAGGCGTGTTAGACAGTTGCGGGAGATTTAAAAGTTTAGTTAGTTTTCTTAGGCGCAGGCAGTTTCTAAAGTGCCGTATGTCACTGGCGACTCTAGAAATTTGTACTTACGCTTATTTCTGGACATCGCTAGTTTGTCCGACTTACGGCACTTTAGCAACTGCCGGCGGGGTATATTAGATACCCCGATGTGCGAGGTGAAACTACGGGCGGAGCGGGTTCCCTCGCTTGCGCTGAAAACTACGCCGTACATCGGATTGCGCCCATTATGTTTGACTGCTGTGCACTCTTTGTTCCATACCACTTCAGTGATGGATTATTATGCAATCAGTGCCTTGTATTGTATTCTTATAACCTGGTTTTGCTCTCATATGCCCTTATGCAGGTCAGTACAGTAATACTAGTTTCTCATTATGCAATATGTATTTATATGTGGAATATGCATATGGTTATTTGTCTTCTTGACTGATTCCAGAGTGTTTAACCTGATATTTGCATATACTTTACTTTATTACATATTTTTTCTTGTAACATTTTACAATGACTTTTTTGCTCCTGCTCATGTTTTACCTATGTATTTACCCATGCTCATTCTGCTGCTGCAGCTTGCTGGAAAAATTACTTTAACCCTTTTACGGACACAGCTTTCAGTTTGCTCAATTGCTTTATGACGGAAAAATTCCGTCATATGTCCTTAAGAGGTTAATTGCTTTGTGTTTGAAGGTGTTTCTATGAATTATTTTTTAACCAATTAGAATAAGTCTTACCCCTTATATTCACTTGTAAGGTAGAGCACTTTAGGTTATGATTACGGCCCACGGCCGAAACATGTCAACCGTCTAGTGCTTTCACCCTCTTTCTGCACTTTGAATCTGCATGGATTTTTAACCTTGATGTTGCAATAAAGGAACTTTTTATCAGCAAGACCGCCTTCTCTCTCTTTTTCCTTTGTGATTCAGACAGATCATGCAATTTTTAAGAAGTTTCTAATTTACTTATATTATCAAATTTTCTTTCGGCTAGATTACGAGTTTTGCGGTATGAGTAAAAAAGCAGCGTTAAGGCTCATAACGCTGCTTTTTCACTACCGCTGGTATTACGAGTCTTGTAGGTACAGCTGTCCCGCACACTTTTTTTGCCTTACCTAAAATCAACTTACGCAATTTGCGTATAGTCTTTTTTCAATGAGACTTCCATTGCACCGGTATTACAAGCTTTTTTTTTAGGCCAAAAAGTGAGCGGTACAGCCTATCCCGCAAGATTCGTAACGCAATCTAAAGTCAGTAGTTATGAGTTTTACACTACAAAGCCATAGCATAAAACTCATAACTAAAGTGCTAAAAAGTACACTAACAGACATAAACTACCTATTAACCCCTAAACCGAGGCCCTCCCGCATCGCAAACACTAAAATTGAATTATTAACCCCTAATCTGCTGCTCCGGACATCGCTGCCACTAGAATAAACATATTAACCCCTAAACCGCTGCACTCCCACCTCGCAAAAACTAGTTAAATATTATTAGCCCCTAATCTGCTGTTCCTAACATTGCCGCCGCCCCTACCTACATTTATTAACCCATAATCTGCCGCCCCCAACGTCGCCGCCACTATATAATATTTATTAACCTCTAAACCTAAATCTAACCCTAACACCCCCTAACTTAAATATAATTAAAATAAATCTAATTGAAACCTACAATTAATAACTAAATAATTCCTATTTAAAACTAAATACTTACCTGTAAAATAAACCCTAAGATAGCTACAATATAACTAATAGTTACATTGTATCTAGCTTAGGGTTTATTTTAGGGTTGCACCGATACCATTTTTTTATGACTAAGTACAAGTACCGATACTTGTTTTCAAATACTCGCCGATACCAATTACCGATACTTTTTTTTAATGTCATGTGACAGTTTACCAAGCACAATACAGACTAATTATTTAAGATTCCTTCTTTATAATTATAAAGGGCTGTAATTCAAAAGACATTATGAAACAATATAAAAGTTCACTGAACATGTTTAGAAATAAAAAATATTACAATAAAATATTAAATTTAAAGGGGTGATACAATTGGGTTGTAGGGCTGTTATATAACATCAATCTGACATTTGTATGGAGGTTCGACTCTAAGTTGAACAGTCTTTCACTTTCAACACTACTGCATGGGGCAGAAAGATATTTTTGGGCCATTTTTGTCAGAGCTGGAAATCTGTTTATTAACTGCCCAGTACTTCAGGGGTTTGTCTGAATCAGGTACAGTGATCTCTCCTACAATAATACAAATAACAGCAATTTGTATTGTCAGAACAGTAGTAAACAATTTTTAGTTTAGTCTCCACTCCAGTTTAAAATGAAATGGGAACATGCAGTTTGAAAAAACGCCACAAGATAGCATATGGGTAGGAAGTGGAGGTATCGGTTTAAGTATTGGTGCATTTGCACAAGTACAAGTACTCATGCAAATACTTGGTATCGGTACCGATACCGATACTAGTATCGGTATCGGTGCATCCCTAGTTTATTTTTATTTCACAGGCAAGTTTGTACAGGTGGCCCTCGTTTTACAATGGTTCAATTTACACCGTTTCAGAATAACAACCTTTTTTCCAGTCATGTGACTGCTATTGAAAAGCATTGATAAGCAGTGCATTTATTAAAATAGCCAGTAGGTGGAGCTGTCCACTTGTGTTGCAGCAAAGCCAAGCAAGCTGAAATTAATCAGTTTAATAAGACCTGAGCTATCGAGCAGATTTCAAAGGAACAAGATCTTCCTGTCTATAAATCAGTCCAGATTGGAATGCATAGAAAGAACTGTTTGCAGAAAAATGCAAGTGAAGTCTGTGTTGCGTGATTATTTTATTAGTTTTATAATGTTGTTTAGCAAATGTTTTTGTTCATTTAACTTAGTTTAATTATATATTCTGTGTTATGTAATTATTTTATTAGGTTTATAATGCTGTTTAGCATTTAAAGTCTTCATTTCAAAACTTGCCTGTGAAATAAAAATAAACCTTAAACGAGATACAATGTAACTATTAGTTATATTGTAGCTATCTTAGGGTTTATTTTACAGGTAAGTATTTAGTTTTAAATAGTAATTATTTAGTTATTAATTGTAGGTTTTATTTAGATTTATTTTAATTATATTTAAGTTAGGGTTAGACTTAGGTTTAGGGGTTAATAAATATAATATAGTGGGGGCGGCGACGTTGGGGGCTGCAGATTAGGGGTTAAAAATATTTAACTAATGTTTGTGATGCGGGAGTGTGGTGGTTTAGGGGTTAATATGTTTATTATAGTGGTGGCGACGTTGGGGCGGCAGATTAGGGGTTAATAAATGTAGGTAGGTTGCGGCGACATTGGGGGAGGAAGATTAGGGGTTAATAAATATAATGTAGGTGTCGGCGATGTTGGGGCGGCAGATTAGGGGTTAATAAGTATAATGTAGGTGTCAGGGGTGGCAGATTAGGGGTAAATAAGTGTAAGATTAGGGGTGCTTAGACTCGGGGTTCATGTTAGGGTGTTAGGTGTAAACATAAATTTAGTTTCCCCATAGGAATCAATGGGGCTGCGTTACAGAGCTTTACGCTGCTTTATTGCAGGTGTTAGGCTTTTTTTCAGCCGGCTCTCCCCATTGATATCTATGGGGAAATTGTGCACGAGCACGTACAACCAGCTCACCGCTGACTTAAGCAGCACTGGTATTGGAGTGCGGTATGGAGCTCAATTTCGCTCTACGCTCACTTCTTGCCTAATAACGGCGGGTTTATAAAAACCTGTAATACCAGCGCTGTAGGTAAGTGAGCGGTGACAATAATGTGCAAGTTAGCACTGCACCCCTCATAACGCAAAACTCGTAATCTGGCCGTTTGTTCCCATGATATTCTTTATAAACGAGATACCTGGGTAGGCATCTGGAGCACTACATGGCAAGAAATAGTGCTGGTATCTACTGCTCTTGCAAATGGATAACATTCTTGCAAAACCTCCGCAATATAGTGCACCAGACACGTGCACGCTCCTGAGCTTACATCCCTGCTATTCAACAAAATATATGAAGTGAACAAAGAAAATGTAATAACAGAAGTAAATTAGAAAGCTGTTTAAAATTACACGTTCTAGCTGATTAATGAAGGAACAATTTGGGGTTTCATGTTGATTTAATGTCCCTTTATGCAAGAGGAAGCTGAAAATTTGAATTTAGCTAACCCAAAATATCATTCAGGGGTGTTATCCCCTTCGTGCCGCTATCAAGTGTTTAACCTCAGAACAAATAATAACAAATAATGTCAGGCTCTACTATCTAATTACAAGTTATGTAGCAATAAGAAATACCTTATTTGTATAACAAAAAAATGGCAAAGATTTCCTTCAGCCCCCTACTAAAGACTGTACACTTATCTCTATATTAGCTATGTTGGGTTAAATAGTTTATTATCCAGTATTTCAGGTATTTCATGGGATAAATGACTTTATTATCCAGATTTTCAGGTATTCAGTTGCTTTAGTAAACATCCTTTGTTTTAGATCGTTTGGAAGTACAATACCAGACACACTGGACATAGAAAAGCAGAAAAACATGATCCAGGTGGGGTAAAAACACCTCTAAGGATTAACGGCTCCTCTTTCCCAGAACAACAAAGGAGTTTGTTTACAGTTGTTGCCATCCAATACAGTGTCCAGGTTAGCATCACAACTAAACAACAAATTATCCAAACATAAAGAATTGTCATCTCAACAGGTGTATTCCAACATACTGATTGGTCTTAAGTAAACATGGTAGATCTTAAGTAAACATGGTAGATCTTAAGTAAACATGGTAGATCTTAAGTAAACATGGTAGATCTTAAGAAAACATGGTAGATCTTAAGTAAACATGGTAGATTCATGCTAATGTCATGTGTTGTATTCTAGTTGCTCTATGGAAGACTGTACCACTGTAGTATGTTTGCTTATTGCATTGACAAAACCACAGAACCTAATATGTATTTATTCACCTTGTTTTAAAATGTCAGATATATTTTTGTGATTTTTATTTTTGTTATTTTATCCTTTTGTGTATTTTTTTAATTATCTCCTACTTCTATGGGGATGTTATGCCATATAGTGACATACATCCCCAGCTATCCATTAAGTAAATACATTAGGAATGTGAGTATAATATTTATGGTCATAAATTACAGAGGTATGAGACCACCTCACTGGAAAGAAGATAGTCCAAAATTCTCATGCCCTTTCTTTGGTTGCTGGGGAAAAAGTCCCCTTGCAAAAATGCTCCCTGTTGTATAGTGGTGCACTATTACTACAGTGACCACTTGCATGTTAGAGGGACATGTGACCCAAAAAAAAAGAATGACCTATCTTCAAATTAAGAATTTGATCAATCTTTAAGCAAATAAGGGACATGGGCCTCGATTTATCAAAGTCTGGCGGACCTGATCCGCCAGTGCGGATCAGGTCCACCAGACCTCGCTGAATACGGAGAGCAATATGCTCTCCGTATTCAGCATTGCACCAGCAGCTCACAAGAGCCAGCAGGGGGGTGTCAATCAACCCGATTGTACTCGATCGGGTTGATTTCCGGCGATGTCTGTCCGCCTGCTCAGAGCAGGCGGACAGGTTATGGAGCAGTGGTCTTTGTGACCACTGCTTCATAACTGCTGTTTCTGGCAAGCCTGCAGGCTCACCAGAAACACGGGCATCAAGCTCCATTCGGAGCTTGATAAGTATGCCCCATGTTATGCTTTTGCCCTGCATCCTAAGGGGACAACAAAATATTTAAGGCAAACAAGGTGTTTGTGCATTCAAAAATTCCAACTGAGTAGGTTAATTTATTGCAAGACTGCAGAAAAAATGTTGTAGTTATGAGATGTTTACTGTCATGACCTCTATAAAGAAAGTTTCCCTTAACCTCTTGGATGACAAGCATTGTATTGCAAGGATTAGTCAGCCTTTTATTTATCATATATCTTTAAAAAAAAACAGAAAAATGGGGCAATGTTGTCTATTTTCCCCTCACTGTGTTTACAATAACTTTTTATACCAGTACATTGTATTAAATATACAAAACACTTTGGGGTATATTTATTAATGTGAGAGCGGACATGATGCGATGCAGCGTATCGTGTCCACCGCACATCGATAAATGCCGACAGCATATGCTGTCTGCATTTATCATTGCACCAGCCGTTCTGGTGAACTGCTGGTGCAATACCGGCCCCTGCAGATTCGCGGCCAATCTACTAGCAGGGGTGTCAATCAACCTGATCGTATTCGATCGGGTTAATTTCTGTATGCTGCCTCAGAGCAGGCCGACAAGTTATGGAGCAGAGGTCTTTCTGTTTCCGGCGAGCTCCCATTGATTATAATAATAGAAAATTACCATATGTAAAATGGGACATTTTATAGAAGGGATAGTACCAAGTGTATACAATGTCATAATACAGCTTATACATAAAACCTATGGGTAGATTTATATATTTTTTTATATTTTTATACAACATCAGAAAATAGTATCAGAAAGTTAATAAGTGTTGTTTTAAATAAATATTGACTATTATTATAGAACACACAAAAACAAAGCAAAGACGTAGATTGTGACTTACTGACAGGGAAAATTTATCATTTTTTTATAATTGTATTTAAAAAAATATTAATACAAAAAATTCTGGCTTTCAGAATAATTCTAGATTTTTTTTATAATAGTAATAGAGATGTTCCCATATATGAGCTTTTTAAACTGCTAGTTCTTTTTATTTTGCAACTGGCAAATACAGTATCATATTATGTTAGCAATAAATTTGTATTGAGTTTTTTTAAGTCAGTGATTAACCCCTGCTTTTTAGCGATAATCTACTTTATTTTTCTTTACTATAAAGTGTGTATACTGTTTCTATGTGGGAAGGCTGAGGCTATGGTTTTCAGGGAGCTCAACTTTTTTAAACTTTATCTTAAATCTATCCCTTTTTGTGTCTGTTTGCATGCATGTGTGTGTATCTATCCCTGCATGTTTGTATGTGTGTGCCTACCCTTGTGTGTTTGTGTGTGCCTGCATGTATGTGTGTATCTTTCACTGTATGTTTTTGTCTGCATGTTGCCAACTGTTCCGTTTTTCCTGGGACAATCCCATTTTTCTCTTCCTGTCCCTTGTCTGTCCCATGTTCAGTTCAGCCTGTATTTAGTTTAATAATATCCCATAATATTCCCACCACATACTTCCAGGTACTTCTGATGTAAAAGGGTCTTCCATCGAAACGCGTAAGGTCATTTGGTGGGCCTCTGAATAAAAACCATATAAATACAATTGCCACTCACCAATTGCATAAATATAATTGGAACAACAGTTTGTATTGAACTTTTTACAAATTCAAGTTTGTACTGAAATCCTCTGTTTTGTCTGCTCCAAGAGGCCTATTTAACAAAGGTCTGTTGGATCTGATCCGACAGACCTTGTTGAATGCGGATATCAATACGCTCTCCGTATTCAGCATTGCACCAGCAGCTCTTGTGAGCTGCTGGTGCAACGCTGCCCCCTACAGGTTCACGGCTAATCGGCCGCCAGCAGGGGGGTGTCAATCAACCCGATCGTACTCGATCGGGTTGAATTGTGGGGATATCTGTCCGCCTGCTCAGAGCAGGCGGACAGTTTATTATGGAGCAGCGGTCTTTAGACCGCATCTTTATAACTGGTGTTTCTGGCGAGCCTGCAGGCTCGCCAGAAACACGGTCCCTCAAGCTCCATCAAGAGCATGATAAATGAGCCCCCAAGACTGTTAGCCCAGTGTTCCTCCAGTTTTAACATCTCGTTAACCCACAAGCTTCTGATACCTCATATCTACTTGACTACTGGAAATGTGAGTGAAACCTACAGAACGTGTCTATATTTGTTTTTACTATATAACAGAATTACACAATTTTTTGCTTCTCTGTTTTATCCTTGGGGCCATGGTGAAGGTCAAGGCTTCCTGAGAGTAATACACAAGAGGAAGTTTCACACACTGACATACACTGAAGCAGCTACCACGTGGGTTGTGATTTTCTCTCCCTTCTGCACTATACCTTACCTCATGGGATTGAGGTTTCACTTGTGAGTAGCACTACTGCATTCATTGGAATATATATTTTGTGGTTTCTGCTATCAGGAATTATTATGTGTCTTTGATTTGACAACCTTTTTATCTGCTATTTTACTAGTTAAATACTGCAATAGATATTTCTCTGTGACTGTGTTTAAAGCACTACACAGTTGATGATATAGGTGCCAGGAGGTGCTCTAAATAACTTTCTTGTTTTTCATTATTTCTATGAGTGTGATTTTATATATCTTAGGGTAACAAAGTTTCAGCTCACTAGCATTGTAGCAGTCTTTACATTATATTATAGTATTCTGTATCTTGTTTTCAAATCACCCCACAGGACTTGAATATTATAAATATTTACTATTTATATCACCAGTCCCCCTACTTAAAGCACTACTTGTTACTTGATAAAGGCTTGTGTTCTCAAAGCTGAAACGCGTAGAAGAAAACCAGCTCCGGTATACAACTCAGCAAATAACTGGCCAGTTATAAGTCACCTTACGCTCCCAGGACCGTCCATTTGTGAGTCGAATTTCTATCTCCTTGGACGATAGGAGCCATTCTCTACTCACCAACTAAAGGTGAAATTCTTCACCGAACGGATTTAAGGAATACTACTTAAAGATTGGCTTCCACGAAATACAGCCACTTCCGGTTTGGTGTTTTGAAGACGCCGCTGCAAATAGAACCAGATCGACGAGGCAAGACGGGGTAAGACATCTCTTGGTTTTTACACGTATATGAAGACTATTCAATACACATAAGAGAGAAAAATTTGTCGCCCCAATTCAGATATATGTAAAGAAATCTCCCTTAGACTTCAACTAAGCTCCAAACGAGCGCTTTCTTAGTGACATCAGCTGATCCATCTAATGATTAATCACATTGTAAACAGAGCTTGGTAACATTGGCTAAAAGGATATCATCTACACCTTGCTACAAAAGTAACATTTAAGGATTGATGTATGTTACTTCGAACACTGTTGGATTATTAGTTCTCACAACCTCACTGTGATAATCACTATTATATAGACTCTTTCAAGGGACTGTACTAATACACGATTTCTGGTACGATTTAAAGATATAAGAACAATACGTAGGACATCTGAAATATTCACATATATACCCCTTTTAAGTACTACTTTTTAAAGACGGCTAAAACCAAAAATAATTCAAGTGCTTTTTTAATATTTTTATACATTTTTGCTGCAGCATTTTTTATACCGTATTTTTCATTTTTTTTGAGCCACATTGTGTCTATTGATTAATTTTTTCTACCCAACTCATTTTTGCGAACTGGTTTTGCAAACTTGTTTATTACAACTCATTTTGTCTACTTGTTTATTATAAATTTATTTTGGGCATTTGAATTCAAATAGAATTCATTTAGTTATATATTTAGAGTTCTAGTGTTCCATCGGAACTTTTCCTTTTTATTTAAAGTCATATACCCTCAATTCCTTTATTGCTCATACATCTACCATTTATGATATGGTCTACTTTTATTCGTAAATTTTAAATAAACTTACTATTTGATTTGAACTATCCACTCGTATTTCTTTATATGATCAAAATTGAAACACATTCATGTTTTTTATTCATGTAAGACTGATTGAATAGCCAATTTTTGGTTTCTTACACTTTTATCACAGACAGCAAGCCGTAGGCGCCACCTCTAATCCACTTTCTTGTTCTAGTATATCACCAGTCCCCTACTTAAAGCACTACTTGTGGATTCATTAGCTCTCCTTGAGTCCCGGATACTGGAACACCACACTTGTAGTACATATATATATACAGAGCTTGATAAATATGGGCCCAAGAGTCAAGGCAACTTTATTACATGTAGTACATGATTAGATGATTTGGACTCAGAGATGCATTATTTTCATATAGTGACCACCTTGCGAATTTACTGATGACAACACTACCTTCGGGAGTGGGACACTCACAAACACTAGGAGTTACAATCACTTTAAATACAATTTTGAAATAACTATAGTTTTTATTAGAAGCATTTTTGCTAATTTATGTATAATACAAAAATTCTTCTATTCAAAATTGAAATGCATACATGTGGATTCCAATTTTGGCTGGAATGCCCCTTTAAGCTGTGCTCAATTTGGGGTAATTTCATGCTAAATAAGTAGCCCTCATTTTGGGTTATCTTGGGGTCTCATGCAGACTGTAATGTCCGAGCAGAGTATGGCCTAGATTTGGAGTTCGGCGGTAAAAGGGCTGTTAACGCTCCGCGGGTTTTTTTCTGGCCGCACCATAAATTTAACTCTGGTATCGAGAGTTCAAACAAATGCTGCGTTAGGCTCCAAAAAAGGAGCGTAGGGCATTTTTACCGCAAATGCAACTCTCGATACCAGAGTTGCTTACGGACGCGGCCGGCATCAAAAACGTGCTCGTGCACGATTCTCCCATAGGAAACAATGGGGCAGTTTGAGCTGAAAAAAAACCTAACACCTGCAAAAAAGCAGCGTTCAGCTCTTAACGCAGCCCCATTGTTTCCTATGGGGAAACACTTCCTACGTCTGCACCTAACACTCTAACATGTACCCCGAGTCTAAACACCCCTAACCTTACACTTATTAACCCCTAATCTGCCGCCCCCGCTATCGCTGACCCCTGCATTACACTTTTAACCCCTAATCTGCCGCTCCGTAAACCGCCGCCACCTACGTTATCCCTATGTACCCCTAATCTGCTGCCCTAACATCGCCGACCCCTATGTTATATTTATTAACCCCTAATCTGCCCCCCACAACGTCGCCGACACCTGCCTACACTTATTAACCCCTAATCTGCCGAGCGGACCTGAGCGCTACTATAATAAAGTTATTAACCCCTAATCCGCCTCACTAACCCTATCATAAATAGTATTAACCCCTAATCTGCCCTCCCTAACATCGCCGACACCTACCTTCAATTATTAACCCCTAATCTGCCGACCGGAGCTCACCGCTATTCTAATAAATGTATTAACCCCTAAAGCTAAGTCTAACCCTAACACTAACACCCCCCTAAGTTAAATATAATTTTTATCTAACGAAATAAATTAACTCTTATTAAATAAATGATTCCTATTTAAAGCTAAATACTTACCTGTAAAATAAATCCTAATATAGCTACAATATAAATTATAATTATATTATAGCTATTTTAGGATTAATATTTATTTTACAGGCAACTTTGTAATTATTTTAACCAGGTACAATAGCTATTAAATAGTTAAGAACTATTTAATAGTTACCTAGTTAAAATAATAACAAATTTACCTGTAAAATAAATCCTAACCTAAGATATAATTAAACCTAACACTACCCTATCAATAAAATAATTAAATAAACTACCTACAATTACCTACAATTAACCTAACACTACACTATCAATAAATTAATTAAACACAATTGCTACAAATAAATAAAATTAAATAAACTATCTAAAGTACAAAAAATAAAAAAGAACTAAGTTACAGAAAATAATAAAATATTTACAAACATAAGAAAAATATTACAACAATTTTAAACTAATTACACCTACTCTAAGCCCCCTAATAAAATAACAAAG
The DNA here is from genome assembly GCF_027579735.1 of Bombina bombina. Classification (NCBI taxonomy): domain Eukaryota; kingdom Metazoa; phylum Chordata; class Amphibia; order Anura; family Bombinatoridae; genus Bombina; species Bombina bombina. The sequence goes on from NC_069506.1 coordinate 98,945,324, forward strand.
CCCCCCAAAATAAAAAATTCCCTACCCTATTCTAAAATACAAATATTACAAGCTCTTTTACCTTACCAGCCCTGAACAGGGCCCTTTGCGGGGCATGCCCCAAGAATTTCAGCTCTTTTGCCTGTAAAAAAAAACATACAATACCCCCCCCCCCAACATTACAACCCACCACCCACATACCCCTAATCTAACCCAAACCCCCCTTAAATAAACCTAACACTACCCCCCTGATGATCTTCCTACCTTGTCTTCACCATGCCAGGTTCACCGATCCGTCCTGGCTCCAAGATCTTCATCCAACCCAAGCGGGGGCTAGACATCCACTGAAGAAGTCCAGAAGAGGGTCCAAAGTCTTCCTCCTATCCGGCAAGAAGAGGACATCCGGACCGGCAAACATCTTCTCCAAGCGGCATCTTCTATCTTCTTCCATCCGATGACGACCGGCTCCATCTTGAAGACCTCCAGCGCGGATCCATCCTCTTCTTCCGACGACTAGACGACGAATGACGGTTCCTTTAAGGGACGTCATCCAAGATGGCGTCCCTCGAATTCCGATTGGCTGATAGGATTCTATCAGCCAATCGGAATTAAGGTAGGAATTTTCTGATTGGCTGATGGAATCAGCCAATCAGAATATAGTTCAATCCGATTGGCTGATCCAATCAGCCAATCAGATTGAGCTCGCATTCTATTGGCTGTTCCGATCAGCCAATAGAATGCGAGCTCAATCTGATTGGCTGATTGGATCAGCCAATCGGATTGAACTATATTCTGATTGGCTGATTCCATCAGCCAATCAGAAAATTCCTACCTTAATTCCGATTGGCTGATAGAATCCTATCAGCCAATCGGAATTCGAGGGACGCCATCTTGGATGACGTCCCTTAAAGGAACCGTCATTCGTCGTCTAGTCGTCGGAAGAAGAGGATGGATCCGCGCTGGAGGTCTTCAAGATGGAGCCGGTCGTCATCGGATGGAAGAAGATAGAAGATGCCGCTTGGAGAAGATGTTTGCCGGTCCGGATGTCCTCTTCTTGCCGGATAGGAGGAAGACTTTGGACCCTCTTCTGGACTTCTTCAGTGGATGTCTAGCCCCCGCTTGGGTTGGATGAAGATCTTGGAGCCAGGACGGATCGGTGAACCTGGCATGGTGAAGACAAGGTAGGAAGATCATCAGGGGGGTAGTGTTAGGTTTATTTAAGGGGGGTTTGGGTTAGATTAGGGGTATGTGGGTGGTGGGTTGTAATGTTGGGGGGGGGTATTGTATGTTTTTTTTTACAGGCAAAAGAGCTGAAATTCTTGGGGCATGCCCCGCAAAGGGCCCTGTTCAGGGCTGGTAAGGTAAAAGAGCTTGTAATATTTGTATTTTAGAATAGGGTAGGGAATTTTTTATTTTGGGGGGCTTTGTTATTTTATTAGGGGGCTTAGAGTAGGTGTAATTAGTTTAAAATTGTTGTAATATTTTTCTTATGTTTGTAAATATTTTATTATTTTCTGTAACTTAGTTCTTTTTTATTTTTTGTACTTTAGATAGTTTATTTAATTGTATTTATTTGTAGCAATTGTGTTTAATTAATTTATTGATAGTGTAGTGTTAGGTTAATTGTAGGTAATTGTAGGTAGTTTATTTAATTATTTTATTGATAGGGTAGTGTTAGGTTTAATTATATCTTAGGTTAGGATTTATTTTACAGGTAAATTTGTTATTATTTTAACTAGGTAACTATTAAATAGTTCTTAACTATTTAATAGCTATTGTACCTGGTTAAAATAATTACAAAGTTGCCTGTAAAATAAATATTAATCCTAAAATAGCTATAATATAATTATAATTTATATTGTAGCTATATTAGGATTTATTTTACAGGTAAGTATTTAGCTTTAAATAGGAATTATTTATTTAATAAGAGTTAATTTATTTCGTTAGATAAAAATTATATTTAACTTAGGGGGGTGTTAGTGTTAGGGTTAGACTTAGCTTTAGGGGTTAATACATTTATTAGAATAGCGGTGAGCTCCGGTCGGCAGATTAGGGGTTAATAATTGAAGTTAGGTGTCGGCGATGTTAGGGAGGGCAGATTAGGGGTTAATACTATTTATGATAGGGTTAGTGAGGCGGATTAGGGGTTAATAACTTTATTATAGTAGCGCTCAGGTCCGCTCGGCAGATTAGGGGTTAATAAGTGTAGGTAGGTGTCGGCGACGTTGAGGGGGGCAGATTAGGGGTTAATAAATATAACATAGGGGTCGGCGATGTTAGGGGCAGCAGATTAGGGGTACATAGGGATAACGTAGGTGGCGGCGATTTGCGGTCGGAAGATTAGGGGTTAATTATTTTAAGTAGCTTGCGGCGACGTTGTGGGGGGCAAGTTAGGGGTTAATAGATATAATACAGGGGTCGGCGGTGTTAGGGGCAGCAGATTAGGGGTACATAAGTATAACGTAGGTGGCGGTCGGCAGATTAGGGGTTAAAAATTTTAATCGAGTGGCGGCGATGTGGGGGGACCTCGGTTTAGGGGTACATAGGTAGTTTATGGGTGTTAGTGTACTTTAGGGTACAGTAGTTAAGAGCTTTATAAACCGGCGTTAGCCAGAAAGCTCTTAACTCCTGCTATTTTCAGGCGGCTGGAATCTTGTCGTTAGAGCTCTAACGCTCACTGCAGAAACGACTCTAAATACCGGCGTTAGGAAGATCCCATTGAAAAGATAGGCTACGCAAATGGCGTAGGGGGATCTGCGGTATGGAAAAGTCGCGGCTGAAAAGTGAGCGTTAGACCCTTTAATCACTGACTCCAAATACCAGCGGGCGGCCAAAACCAGCGTTAGGAGCCTCTAACGCTGGTTTTGACGGCTACCGCCGAACTCTAAATCTAGGCCTATGTGAGTACACATTAATATCATATTATTGTTTAGGTCAACATCTTGTTTGGTCATTCAGCTTGCTGTGTTATGTTGGAATGCCTGTTAGCTGAATTATAGTAATGCTGCTGTTGCTTTAAACTAGCAAATAAACATTTCTGCTCATAGCTAATAATAAAGCACTAAATAGTTTGTTTGTTTTTTTTTTGTTTTTTTTACCACTTCCTCAACATTTATGAGGTGGGTCTCACAAATATGCATCTAGGAAATCTGGTCACCTTAGTTTAACACCGTTTAAAGGGACATGAAACCCCAATTTTTTCTTTCATGATTTAGATAGGGCATGCATTTTTAAACAACTTTCCAATTGACTTCTTTTATCAAATGTTCTTCATTTTCTTGGAATCCTTTGTTCAAAAGCATACCTAGATAGGCTCAGGAGCTGGGAGCTAGCTGCTGATTGGTGTCTGCACATATATGCCTTTTGTAATTGGCTTACTGATGGAATCAGCTAATTCCCAGTAGTGCATTGCTGCTCCTTCAAGAAAGGATACTAAGAGAATAAAGCAAAATTGATAACATAAGTAAATTAGAAAAATGTTTACAATTGTATACTTTATTTCAATCATGAAGGAAAATGTTTGGGTTTTATGTCCCTTTATTAATAAAATTATCTTACAAATTAAAACCATTTTACTATTACAATAGAATGCCCTTTAACATTGTAGCTGTAAAGAAAACAATATATGCAGGGTGCAGGCAATGAAAGAGTTAATATATACTACCTGGGCTATACATGCTGAGTAGTTAACCCAGCAGATATATGTCCCTAGGGAGTGGAGGGGGCAGGGGTTAAGCAGCTGATTAAATCCCTTAACAGACAGAATGATTTAAGATAACAGGTGACTGGCTCACTAGGGACACACCTTTGTGTTACTAGTCCCATAATTAGGGCACAGGTAAGAAAAGAAAAAAAGCTGTGTAATTTTCCTGGTCCTGTGTGTTTTCTTCCAAACGGCTTTGCTGTTACCGTAGAAACTGAGCTGGGGTTTTTCACAGCAAAAGAAATGTGCCTTTAAAAAAAGACAAATTTGCTGCAGCCATTTTATATCCAGTCACACAGCAGTTTCAAATGTGTGTTATTTCATTTGTAGCACAAATGCATTAAAGGGGACAGTCAAGTCCAAAAAAAACTTTCATGATTTAAATAGGAAATGTAATTTTAAACAACTTTCCAATTTACTTTTATCACCAATTTGGCTTTGTTCCCTTGGTATCCTTAGTTGAAAGCTAATTCTAGGAGGTTCATATGCTAATTTCTTAGACCTTGAAGACTGCCTCTAATCTGAATGCATTTTGACCACTAGAGGGTGTTCGTTCATGTGTTTCAAATAGATAACATTGAGCTCATGCACGTGAAGTTACCCTGGAGTGAGCACTGATTGGCTTAAATAAGTCTGTCAAAAGAACTGAAATAGGGGGGCAGGTTGCAGAGGCTTAGATACAAGGTAATCACAGCAGTAAAAATTGTATTTATATAACAGTGTTGGTTATGCAAAACTGGGGAATTGGTAATAAAGGGATTATCTTTCTTTTTAAACAACAAAAATTCTGGTGTTGACTGTCCCTTTAAGTAAGCATATAATAAATTGCCTACACATGCTTATATTTAAAAAAACTGGCTACATTTTCTCAGAAAACTAAAGGTCTATGAACCCCACACAACCCCTTTGTTTGGATTTTAGGACAGTAGCCATGATCCATTTCATTTTCACTTTGTAAATAAATACACATTTCTATTGGCTTTACAAAACCAATTTATAAACCCTATTGTAAATACAATTTGTTTAGGCTTCTAATGTCAGTTTACATATACATGTTAAGTAAAATTGGCACTAAAACCCAATCTCTGTCAAGGGAGGAAAACAGGACTTTTTTTTTTTTTTTTTTTTTACTTATAGGTTTATTTGATAAAACACTAGATTTAATGTGCTTAAAAACTATTTTAGTTTTTATATTTGTAGAGGCTGTCCTTTCCACTAACGCAGCTATAGGAGATGTCTCTACCAACCAATGAGCATGTGTACTGCAGTAACAGGTATACACAAACACACAATTTAAATTTAAATAACCTTTACATATGAAACTGAGTGAGTGACCTCAATGGCAGCCCTCAAAGTGAAGCAAGTTGCCTAGAAATATTGTTGTGATTCTTTTCTCTCGGTTGTGGTCTGAAATAAGTGAATTAAATGCTGAGCACTGGCGTTTAAATTTGAATTAAAAAAAAGCAGAATCCTGGGCACTCGGGAGGGAAAGTATAAAAACAAACTTTATTTGGAGACAATTAAAAGCTCCAAATACATGCAGGAATACAAGGAATGCTCTTCTGACGCATTTCGTGCCCTCAGTGGCGCTTAGTCATAGGGAAATTTGAATCACAAATGTAGTTTTAAACTAAGCCACAGATACTCAGTAGTGAAATTACTTCTAAGTTGAAGTTACTCATGTTTCTGAGATCTTTTATTTGTTCCCACTGAAGTTACACATTATAAGGCTTCATGTTATGGTTAAATAAAAACTAATACCTGTTTTAAAGCAAAATCCCTTTTTTTTATTCCATTATATAACTGTAAGAATACTGTTTTGTATCATTTTGTAAAACTAATAAGTATGTAAATCCAGCATAATTATTATGGTATATGGTAGATTTGAAATGCATGATGAATATTTTTTGTTTTCAAATGCATTCAAATTTGAATATTAATGGTAACATTTGAATAATAAATGTAACATTCAAATATTATGTCAAAGTTAATATATATAACATAATGATTTCCATGTTAAAGTGGAAATATCTATTCTTATTATATAGAATATAGAAAATGAGAATCATATAAGATTACATTTTAATTATTACTTACATCTAAGTTTAATGATTGGCTAAAATGCAAATCTGTCAAAAGAACTGAAATAAGGGGGCAGTTTGCAGAGGCTTAGATACAAGATAATGATTTCCATGTTAAAGTGAAAATATCTATTCTTATTATATATAGAAAATGAGAATCACATTTGATTAAATTTTAATTATTACTTAAGTTTAATGAAAATCATTTAATTTGTCAAAATAAACCATTTTGCAAGTACTACATACTATATTATTTGATCAAGTATCTAAGATTTTTTCCCTTCATATATGTCGACCTAATACATAATATTATTTAGTAGATAGGTTTGTATGCTTATTCTTTTCACAAATGCCTCAACTTGGCATTATTTTTACAATTTTTCATTTAGAATAGGTAGTATTGTAAGAATTGTAACAATTTACATGGTATTTAAAAAACGCTTCAAAGATAACACTTATATTCAAACCATATTCTGCTTCCTCTTAAAGGGACAGTAACGTCAAAATTAAACTTTCATGATTCAGATAGAGCATGCAATTTTAAACAACTTTCCATTTTCCTTCTGATATCAAATTTGCTTTGTTTTCTTGGTATCTTTTATTGAAGAATAAAATTAGGTAGTCTCTTAACAGCTCGGGAGTGTGCACGTGTCTTTAGTACTCTATCGCAGCAGTGTATATATGTTCTGTGAAAAGATACATAAATTTGAATATAAAACCCAGTTAGCATTTTTTCTAGCTATAATAATTATGTTACTTTGGGGAATATAACCTCTAGCTGCTCAGCGCAATTTAGCTTTATTACATACACACCCGCAAATCCAGAAAAATAACATCTGCTCTAAACATGCCTGACCTCTGTTGATGTATTGTAAAGGATAAGGAATTGGGGAAACTACTGGTAATAGCTGATAGGACACATATTAAAATGCTAGTCCCTTTTTGCCTCCCCATATAAAGATGGCACATATCCATGTCCTGGATTTGCGCAATGCAATAGCATTCAGGTATGGTAGAGAAATCGCACACTCTTAAACTGTACACAAGTGCAGGATTAAAGTCTTTTTAACTTGTGATTCCATATTTGTGGACAGTTTAACCTACATTTGTATCCTCTTTAATTTGTTCCCAATGATCCATTTCTCTTCTGGAGTGTATTAAATTGTTTTCAAATAGCTCCTTTACCTTTATATCAGCATTTCAAATAACTTATTTTGCATGTGGCATCCCAACCTATACTAAAATATTCTAGATTGGCTATAGGAAAGCTGTGTAAACATAGCCAGCAGAAGAAATTACACTCCCAGTGGAAATTAGGAGAGATAAGCAATAAAATGTTAATTTTAAATTGTTCTCCCTAAATATTGGGCTTTGGTATACAGACAGAGATAATATAAAAAAATCATGTCAGCGTACTGAAAGTGATACCAGCTATTTCATATACAAAAATGAAACCTAAATAAGCAATTTCTTATACATGTTATACTCTGCAGCTGGTATAACAAAACAAATTAAGAGAAAAACTATTTTACAATACACTGTTCCTTTAAGTGTTTATGTGGGTTATTTTATGTAGGTGAGACCACCCAAAAGAATAAAATAGAATAAGCACCCAAGTCCAAACCCTGCACAAAATAAAAGACTTTATATTATAATCTCAAATTGTTTAATGTCTGTTTAAGACACACCAATTAACAATGAGTAATCACCCTACTGATAATGCACAAATAAAGAACACATTCTCCCTTGCAAACCATGTCTAGTTTTCGGCCTAGTTATATTATAGCTATATATCAACACATACATTGTTTAAAGGGACACTGAACCCAATTTTTTTCTTTTGTGATTCAGATAGAGCATGCAATTTTAAGCAACTTTCTAATTTACTCCTATTATCAATTTTTCTTCATTCTTGTGCTATCTTTATTTGAAAAAGAAGGCATCTAAGCTATTTGTTTGGTTCAGAACCCTGGAAAGCACTTGTTCATTGGTGGATGAATTTATCCACCGATCAGCAAGAACAACCCAGGTTGTTAACCAAAAATGGGCCGGCATCTAAACTTACATTCTTGCATTTCAAATAAAGATACCAAGAGAATGAAGAACATTTGATAATAGGAGTAAATTAGAAAGTTGCTTAAAATTGCATGCTCTATCTGAATCACAAAAGAAAAAAAATGGGTTCAGTGTCCCTTTAATATAATAGAAGTACTGGTAAATTGGAAAATTGTTTGAATTTCTATTCTCTATCTGAATCATGAAATAGAAAATGTGTGTTTTATGTCCAATGATTGACCTAATCAGATACCTACTAAAATATCAAAATAGAAATTCAATAGAGAGGAAATGAAAAACAATCCACTATGTATACTGCATGAAAATAATAATTATTGATTAAGGTTGTAGAATCAACTTCACTTCGACTAACATAAATTATAGGTTTATGAGAAGCCCTTAAAAAATCCCTTTAACCAAATACATAGTTATAATTGTCAAGTTAATGTAAAGGTAACTATAAGGTTGAATAATTAAGTAATTAATAAGTATAGGTGTAGGTAACAATATGACTTTATATATACCCTTATAAAAAATGTCAGGGTTCTTATAACAGAGCAATTTCAATCTCACGGAAAAATGTTAAATTATTTATTTAAAAGGCCCCTGATATATTTTTAAAAGGTTCCTCTTTTAGAAACAACACTATTGACTGAATAGCCAAAAGGGCACCCTAGATGTGTGGGTCAGGTCTCAACTGAAACCTCTGAGACCCCTGTAGTTTTACCCCTGTATGCATATATATGTAAACTGCAAACTATCTATTCTTTAAAAGTTATGTATGAGGACATCCAGATTGCTGTGCATCAAGAAGCAATTTTGATGTAAGGAAGTATAATAAGCATCTCTTTACTAGGTTTTCAATAAGTTTTAATCCAAGGAACAGTAAAGAAATATGGGGGAAGTTGGAGAGGGAGTCTCAGTCAGGAGAATGTTCCTTAAAGGGACAGTCTACACCAGAATTTTTATTTTTTTAAAAGATAGATAATCCCTTTATTGTCCATTCCCCAGTTTTGCATAACCAACACAGTTATAGTTATATATGTTTTACTTCTGTGATTACCTTGTATCTAAGCCTCTGTAGACTGCCCCCTTATCTCAGTGCCTTTGACAGACATGCATTCATCAATCAATCAGTGCAGACTCCTAAATAGCTCCATGGGAGTGAGCACAATGTTATCTATATGAAACACATGAACTAGTACTGTCTAACTGTGAAAAACTTTCAAAATGCTCTGAGCTTAGAGGCGGTTTTCAACAGTTTATAAATCAGTTTGAGCCTACCTAGATTTAGCTTTTCAAAAATATCACCATGGGAACAAAGCAAATTTGATTATAAAAGTAATTTAAAAAGTTGTTTAAAATTGCTTGCCCTATTTATCAAGCTCTGAACGGAGCTTGATGCTCCGTGTTTCTGGCGAGACTTCAGGCTCCATAACCTGTCCGCCTGCTCTGAGGCGGCGGACAGAAATCAACCAGATCGAATACGATCTGGTTGATTGACACCCCGAATCTGCAGGGGGCGATATTGCACCAGCAGTTCACAAGAACTGCTGGTGCAATGATAAATGCAGAGAGAGTATGCCGTCGGCATTTATCGATGTGAGTCGGACATGGTTCGCTATAGCGGATCATATCTGTCCGCACAATGATAAATGGACCCCTCTATCTGAATCATGAAAGTTTAATTTTGACTAGACTGTCCCTTTAAGGATAGATGTGATTAATGCTTGCTTAAGAGACGTTGGAAATGTGCTAGATATAAGGGAACCTTTAAATATGTGTAATACTTATGTAACAATAGGTGATAGGGAGGGCAGCAGTTGAGAAGAAAAATGACCAATGAGACCAGCAGTAAAATGAGACAATAATAAAAGGGCAGATGCCTCTTGCTCTTTAAAATGAGCTGAGGTTGTTCGTTCTCCTATCTTGCTTTATTGTGATTACTTGTGATGGATGGAAATACTTGGAAGTGTTTGGCAAAGTCTTGTGTTGAGAGGTTGAGACCTAACATGTAGGAAAGCATTATGAACTTATAAAGTAGAATGATAGTTGAGGTTCTTAGCAGAACATTTACAGTGTATGAGTCAGTGAATAAAGATGCTAAAAATCATCATATGAGTTTTTAATAAAACAATACACAAAGATAGTATCAGTAACACTCAGAATCAGTGGTAACGTGCAATTTCTAATCACCTTGACCTTTAATAGACTTTTTAAAACATGGTTTTCAGTTACAGGTCTCAATGAGCCCTAGTAGGCCAATTTAAAGGATTCCCCTACAGGGAGGAGAGCTCTATTACAGCCAAAGAAGTCAATACTTAAAATCTGACATGTTGGGGCTTCCCTGGGATTGGAATTGTGGAACCCTGCTGTAAATAATATCTTGTTAGAACTTGATATTATTTAAGGAAAAAGATGTGAAATGCCAAGGGACTCAGAATGATAAACATATCAAAATCACTAAGGTCATGGAACATCCATTTTAACCTTATAAGATGGGTTGGTATATTAACATCTGCATTGTACTGGAATCAACTCTTAGAATTTGGTTTGTATAAACCACTGTGTGTGCTT
>NC_069506.1:98960718-98973218 GCF_027579735.1 Bombina bombina
ATTCATTATTTACCATAAAAATATGAATGAATGCATTTTTTTAATAGAAGGTTAGGTCTCTGTTTTTGCAAGATGGCCTCTCATCTGTTTTTTTAATTCATTGTTGTCATACCAGCAGCCATTGTGTTTAATGGAAGGTGTATGGTGAAATATTTTTGATGATAGGGTCAGAAAAAATGATGTCGAAAACTTATTATTACAAATCAAACTTGAATTCATACAGTATACTTTAAATGTATATTATTATAAATGACATAGGCTTAAATATTTTTTTATGTTTACCATTATAGAATAACCATAAATGTTTAACTTGATTAATTACCCCTTATATAATTCCTAATATATATATATATAATTTTACAAATATAGATATAAAAATGTTATAAAGTTCATGATAAAGTTATAGCTGCAAACATTATATACTATCTGGATTTCAAGGCTCAATTTTCTTTAATATTAAATGTATTACAATTATTTACTTGATTAATATTTGGTAACGTTATGGGCCCCAGATTTTTAAAAGATGCAAAATAGTTAAAGGCAGTTCCCAGACTCTTGTGTGTCTTATCTATTATGGCGACAGATAAGGGATTAGGTTTCTAATGCATTGTTCTGCACATAGTCCCTTACTATTGATTAAGAATTGACACTGGGGGTTAACCAACAGGTTAGTTTTTCACGCTGGAATCACATTCCTTAGTGGGGCAGGTACTACCTTTACAACAAGCTAGAGGCCTTTATTTGATACATGATACTGTGCAAAGGGTCAGGACATTGCAGCTTTAAAATAACGTGCAAGAATAGTAGAAAGAGGAACAGGAGAGGAGAATCGGGCGGGGAAAATATAAGGTAATGCAGGTAATGAACATAATTACTGGCTTTGCAGGCGGAGCTGGCTTTAGTTAAGTTTCTTGTTTTGCCCAGATCTTTATCCATTCTTCCCTGCTTTTTTTCCCAAGGCCTGAGCATTGCTAATAACGGTGATGATTAACTAGCTGAGAACAGTAACCTGGGACACCATTAGGTGGGTTTAGATTTCATGAGGACCGTTCGCCTGAATGAAGCTGTGCTTTGAACACCTAGGAGAGTGAGCCTTAAAATCCATTTATTTCTTCACTCTGTTTTCTTTTTCTCTTAAATCTTAAACTATTTTTAGGGTTTCACGTTGTTTGTCACTACCTATTTTATTTTCTTTGTTTGTTTTTCTTGATTCTATGTCTGGAAGTCTATTTTTCACTGAACGTCTTTAGAAGCCATTATACAGTACGGACGCTGTTCTGACTTGCTAGGATATAGTTAGCTCATGCCTAAAAAAAAATAAAAGCAACATAGCATAGGGTTATGTTATATTGAGAGGCTGTTACTGGTTGGAGTTGATATTTAATAGTTTTTATGCTGTTTGTTGGTTTATTTGTGGATTTTTGATTAGCTATTCTAGCATAGTTTTTTGCTTTTGTTCACGTAATTATTTACTTCTAATATATTGCGTTGTTGAAATAGTTAAAATACTCTGAGCATTTTGACATGTTGAATGAATGCACCGTGACTTTCTCTGACACCGTCTTTGTGCAGTGACGCAGAAATGAAATACAGATCTCAGGGACATTTTAACAATAAACTTTCTGCCATATTTGGAGCTGGCAGGGCATTTGGAAAATAGGGCCTTATTGTTTAACTGTGAGAATTGTTTCTCTGAGCTCCCTTTGAAAGCAAATTCCTGTTTGTGTGGACAAACATTTATCCATGGGTGCAAGGTGAGATAATTTGTATAATATAAATGAATACTGCCTTGTTAGATGTGTTACACATTATCTGCTTTTAAAAGTTATCAGTCTACATAATACTGCAGTCATTTCAACCAGAGAGAAGGTCAATAGGCAGACATAATGGCTCAGTTATAAAACTTACTTTGTTAAAAATTACCTCTGATTGTAATTCCATTATTTGATTCAAATTGGGCTTGTTAGACTCTCCTGTGAGTTTGGTAAGCACATTTATCTGATGGTTTGAAGAGGTAAGAACAATGCATCTTTTTATGTTTGGCTAAAATGTATTTTTTGAGCAATAATAATCCTATAATTATATGTATAAATTAATTTTAATTTCATTGTAGTAACATAATTTAAATCTAATATAAATTATTCTTTTAATATGAAAAAATAACTTAAATACTGTATATGTATACATATAGTACAAATGTACAATGCATTAAACATATTATGCAAATTATTTTCCTAGTTTCCCAAATTAATTCCTCAGTTATGCAAATTTATTCCACAACTTCCTAATAATAATAATGTATCATCACAGAAATGGGCAAATAAATAATACTTGAAAGCTTCACTATATTTTAAATAGTTTTCAATACATAGGATATAATGAGGCCTGATTATATTTAATGATAAAATAAGCCTAACTTGTAGATATTTAAAGGAACCTTGGGCTCATTTATTTATTTATTTCACATAAAATAGATTGCTTCAAATGTGTTTTAGTGTTGTCTTTATGACATTTTTTCCTAAAAAAATGTATTTTCAGCTTATTCTGCTTTTTTATTTTTTTATCACAATGTCCTTTAATAAATTATCCTACATGGAAATTAAAATGGAAGAAACTAAAGTTCAGATAGCACTCAATTTTGTATGTAGGGAAGAATACTTTGGATTTTTTTAGTTTTTTGATAATTAATTGGCAACAAAACTATATATAGAAAAATCCCTGTAAAACAAAGGCCATTGCTTGCTTTTATTACCTCAGATCAGATATGATGTGTCTTTGTATACAAAGTGACAGGTGTGATATGAAGTAATTTTGTATCTAGGTACATATTGACAGAGCATTAATCATTAAATGACCAGGAAAAATATATGAGCTAAACTCTAAAAATATTATAAAACCCATTCTTATCAGACAGATGTCCAGTCAATTGGTTTCTTTCTTTGTAGTGTTTAAAAAAATAGCAATTTCAATAATGTCATCTGTTATATAAATAACATATAAATAAAATATATAACAAAAATATGCTAATTCAATTAAATAATATGCAAGAGTGGAAAAATCCTCTGAGGCGGGTATCATAAAAATGTATTTCTGACTTAAAAAATGTATATTTATAGTATTCTGATGCAGGTCCCTACTCTATGGCAGCTAAAATATCAATATGGCTTCCAAAAATATTTGCTTGCACTGAGGTTTTCAATTATTTGCCCATACCTGTGATAAAATATATATAATTAATGACTGAGACCACTCTAAGAGGCCTAATTTTATATTTATCTAATATTGACAAAATAGCTTTATTCTGTAGCTGTTTTTTGGTACTAGATTGATATTAGTAGAAAAGATGGGTCTTGATTTACATTAGGAATTTAATATATATTGTTTTTAAAAGCCTTAACTATATTTCTAGATTAATACATTTATCATTTATTTGTGGACATAACTTTTTTTTAAAAAAAACCTAGGATGTTATTTTGAAAAATTTATATATTTTTGTATTTGATATTAGAATGCTCTTAAGGTCCAAAAAGCTTGGTGTTCTAAAATATTTTTTTCTGTGTGTTTTCTACTAATTTAGTATTGAAATGTTACACAGAAACTGTCACAATCACATGCCATGGAACTGCAAATTTCTCAAGTTGAATTATTGAAGGATGGCATTAAGGTGGACATTTAAAATGTTTCAAACTCTTGTTAGCTTTGGGGCTTCCAAAGATGGCTATAGGTTCACGTTTCAGCAGTTTCAGATAGCCAAAGGGTTAATCCAACCTTGTGCTGTGACATACTGAATTGTAACTGTGTTAGCCCAAATTTTAATAGGGTGCCTTACCTTTTTTTCCCCTTTCTGGCCAAGAAGAGGCTCCTAGATAAATCATTTTTGTTCTGTTGAAGTTACCATTTTAACATTGTTATCAACAATATTTAACACTAGATGCCTTTTATAGGATGAATACTATGTCCAGGTACTAAACAGCATTGTGGGAGGAAGCCACTAAATATTGGTATGTCTGGTATTGAAAATATACTACCATATTTCTTTATCGAAATACCAACGTATCATAACAAATATATTAAAGGGACATGGAACCCAGAATTGTTCTTTTATGATTCAGATAGAGCATGTAATTTTAAACAACTTTCCAAATTACTTCTATGATCTAGTTTGCTTTGTTATCTTTGTTGAAAAGCATACCTAGGTAATTTCAGGAGAAGGATGCACTGCTGGAAGCAAGTTGCTGATTGGTGGCTGCGCATATATGCCTCTTGTCACTGGTTTAGCAAATGTATTCAGCTAGATCCCAGTAGTGCATAGCTGCTCCTTTAACAAATAGACCAAGATAATTAAGCAAATTTGAAAAAAGTATTAAAGGGACAGTATACACTCATTTTCATATAACTGCGTGTAATAGACACTACTATAAAGAATAAGATGCACAGATACTGATATAAAAATCCAGTATAAAACTGGTTAAAAATACTTAGAAGCTCTCAGTTTAGCTCTGTTGAAAAGGTAGTTGGAAAGCCCACTGCAAGTGGGAAATAAGACACTCCCCCCTCCCCCTTCTTTTGCATATGAAAAGACCCTTTACACAAACAGGAGCAAGCTGGAGTAGGCAGCTGACGGTATTCTCATATAACTTTGGGGCTTGGTTAGGAGTCTGAAAATCAGAGCCATGTTATTTAAAAATAAGAAAAACTATTAATTTAAAAAAAAAACAAAAAAAAACTTTATGGTCTATATACATAGATCATCTACAAAACATTTATGCAAAGAAAAAATGAGTGTATAATGTCCCTTTAAGTTGCAAAGTTGTTTGCAACTGTATGTTCTATCTGACTCGTTAAAGAAAGAAATTGGGTTTTATGTTCCTTTAATTTCAAAATGCAATGTACTCTTCTAAAAAAAGAATATCTTTAAAATACATTGATTTTCAGACATTTACTTTCCTAGCCATATAAATACATATATATTATTATTATTATTATTATTATTATTATTATTATTATTATTATTATTATTATTATTATTATTATTATTATTATTATCTTCATTGATAAGATCTCAACAGCCAACGGGTTATGAATCTTTTAAATTTTCGTAACTTGTGTTCAGGTTTTATAAATATTCCATGATACTTTATGAACATTATGAATATGAAAGATAATACTGATTATGTCAGGTACAGTAAATCACAAGATGAAATGGTCACCAAAGGCATTGTATTGACATTCTCTTAATGAGTCACAGTCATTTATTGCTATTAGTAAAACTGTACAGAACTAAGCCGTAAGAATTTTCTTGACTCAGTGGTTATGAATTAATGTCATGGCTACTGAGCAAGGATTCCCCATTTTAATTTGTTGGTCAACTATTAATCAGCTGCCAGCAAGACCTAAAGCTGTAACATGGTAGTATGCCACGTGCTCTAAGTCTGCATAACAAACACATTTACCCTCTGGGTATTATTTTATGGAAATTTCTGGAGTGTTTATATGAACACCTGTAATAAGGCCTACCAACGTTTAGAAATATGAATACTTAATGAAACCTTAGAGTAATATTTATGTATACATAATGTGTAAGCCTTTGCAAAGCCAGAACAGACCAGGAATACACCCCTAAAATATATTTGTAGGTTGACAATCAGAGGCCATATGTAACTTACTGTATAGCACAAAGCTGGGTGGGGCAAATTGTAACCTACTTTGCAACAATTTAAAGTTGTAATTTTGGCAAAAATATAAATGGTCTATAAAACTGTCATAGATTATAATGATAAATTGTAACTAAGGCAACTAACTTGCTAATTATTTATTTCATTCTGATATAGACCTGCCTTTATTGTAACACAATATAGGCCGTACTAATTAACAAAATGAGATTTTAACTAAGACTGGCATAAACTTTGGAAGAAAAAAAATCTTCCCTCAATCTTAGTAGAAATACCAATAACAAGTGCTGTCTTGTCTAACAGACGAGTGAGCTATAGTAAATGTTAATCATGAGATGATCAAAGAATTGGTGAGACTGGAGAGGTTGGAGAGACTGCTAATGAGCAAATACCAATGTTTCTGTTTTGACTTTAGCTCTCAATTTAAAGGGATATAAAGGCCAACAAAATAAATGTGCATGGCTGTTTTTCTGTGGCATACGTGCATATCCTGTGAGGGCACGTGCACCAGGTATTCAAACACAATTCCTGCTTAGAAAGCTGGTGGTATTGTGTATTGCTTCTAAAGACATAACTTGTGTCATACAAGCCACTGCTGACTCTCTGAGAAGGAATAGTGTTTGAATACTGCCACACAGGCCCTCACAGGAAATGTGCGTATTCTGCTCAAAAACATTAATAACTTTTACTAGAAGCATTTTTGATAATGAAAGTATATTGCAAAAATTCTTCCATTTCAAATTGAAATGCACTTTTGACCTTTCTATCCTTTTAAATTTGACATTGAAAAAAAATAACTTTTTTTTTCTATCAATTTTGTGACTCTAGGAAATTCTTATGCATAACTGATTGTATTATTAGATTAGACTCATGGTATGCACATCATTGTAATTCATTTACTCAATTTACTGAAAATATGTTACTACACAATTAGGTCATGCCTGTGCTAACAGGGCATCAACACTACACAAAAAACGTATTTCCATACTGATGAGCATAATGTTTTAATTAGTCATTTTAGCTTTCAAGAAAGTCCTCTTCTTTGTGTAATCAAGATGCAGAGTACATTATAAAATGGATGATAGACATTTTTGCTTTATAAATGCATTTTTAGATTTCCCTAAAACTCATTGCAGCAGTTTTGCAGACACAGGCCTTAGAACCTTAGTGGTCATCAACAAATAGTCCAGGGGCCCTCCAACACATTTAATTAAAATATACTATAACATTTTGCTTCAAAATAAGCACACACAAGCACTTTCTTTTGTAGACACAAAGAATATTAATCCAGTTCACACACATAGGATAGCAACGGTCTGTTTCTCACACACACATACACACTATAACATGCATGGTAATACTCTGAGCTTCATACAAATACACACATACTCATTTATCACTAAGGGGCATATTTATATTTATCAAGCTCCGTTGCTCTATAACCTGTTCGCCTGCTCTGAGGCGTTGAACAGACATCGCCGGAAATCAACCCAATCCAATACGATCGGGTTGATTGACACCCCCTGCTGGCAGCAGATTGGCCGCGAATCTGCAGGGGGCGCTGTTGTACCAGCAGTTCACAAGAACTGCAGGTGCAATGATAAATCGATGTGCGGCGGACATGATCCGCAATATCGGATCATGTCCACTCGTACATAAATTAATAGGCCCCATAGTCTTATACACAGTTAAATACATGCATAAAAAGACACAGCCATATTCAAGTTCACAAACATACAGTCTCTTACACATCAAACAGTCTTACACATAAACCCACACAGACTCATAATGTCATAATTTGTAGGAAAGAAAACTATGGCGCTAGAAGAAAAGAGTTTAGAGTTAATGGCCTGGCAGGTCACTTGTAGCCTACTAATGCCTTAAATAAGATACCAATGAGCTAATCACTGTGCTTATCATTTATATAGTTATAATAATAGAGGTTTTTCATAAAAATCAATAAAACTTTACTTGCTCAAAATATTAATGTTTTCTTCCTTTCATCTTATAAAGCACTGATTGGTAGTTATATGCTGTTTTTAAGTTGAGCTTGTGCATAAGAAAAACACAAGACGAGTATACAAATAAACAGGAATGTTTGCTTAAAATGCTGTTTTCTTATGGAGATTGTAGCTGACTGAGTCATAGACTTTCATTTTATTCCATGTGAATCCCTAGTAAATTAAGTGTGGGTGTATTCAACAGCTGCAATTCCACATTCCCCTTCCTTGCCTGGAGGCCATTTTGCTGTGTTGTTTTGTTAGCCACCAGACAAAATGGTGATAGTTTTGGCAAGGATTTTATATTTTCACCTTCATTTGTACACAGTGTTTCTGAGAATTTAGATGCTATTGTGTTTGATAGAAAAGGAGTAAAGTAAAGAAATTACAGAATGGAATGTTACTTTTATTATAACCATGCATTTTCAGGATTTGTATTTATTTTTCATTTATTACCACATGATTTTTGTTAGTTATAGGTCAGGTTATTATGTATTTCTTTTGTCAAAGAGTTCCCATTCAGTTTAGAATACCCATGTTTGAAGTTTACCCTCATACTATTTTCTTGATTTTTCTATGGTGCAAATGATAACATTTAAACAGCATTAATTCTGCTTGTCTTATTTCATGAATCCTGAGTTCTGACATACCATGGTATCCAATTAATTGCATCAATTTGTTACATGGTAAATCACTTTACCACTAAAATAGCTGTGAATTGATTTCAGATTTATAATTCAAGTATTAGCATAAATAGTTAATTGTGTAACATCAATACAATAAATATGTAGCTTTGTTTTGCAAAGTTCATTAATCAAAGTTTTTTATTGTTCATTAACCCCACTGTAGCCTACATACAAAACAATAAATCTTTGCTTCCTGTTCCCTTCTTGTTTTTTTTATGTTTGTTTCTTACCTTTTGGCCTATGCTTGCAGATGCCTCTTTGGATTATGTGGCGTTATTGCCATCTTACTGGGCAGCATTGGATTATGTCTATGTTTCTAATACTGCCTGGTAATGATGATTATGGCGTCCCAAACACAGCGTTAAGTAAGAGGGCAAGCCAGTAAGTAATAAATCCAGTGTCTTTAATTTATTTTTTTTAAGGTTTGTAGCCAGCTCTGTGCATGAGTGCTTTAAATTAAAGTGTACTTGTGATAGGAATGTCGCTTGACCAAGTAGATAATGCATCTATGGAAAGAAAAAAAACACGTAATGATGATTCAGCAAAAATAACTTGCCAAGTTGCTATCTTTACATATATATATAATGTAGCGATTGCTGATTTGTACCTTGCAATCGCTACATTATATATATATATGCTCCATTATATATCATCAACCGACAAAAGGAGCAGCAGCTTATGATATATAAGACTTAACTTTTATTTTCAGAATAAAACCAGCAAACATGCAAAACTGTCCATAAAAACCTCTGGCTGGTAGGCTTACGCGTTTCAGCTAAGCAATGTATTCATATGCATTATATATCATCACAGTGACTTAGTGTAGATCTATAATTATAAGAGAAATTAGAGTTGGGTCTTTGGTACTTTCAATACCCTTTATACTTAAGTACCATGAGGACAGATCGATATTATTTTGTAATACTTTTTGACAATCAAATGTTTTTTTCATTACATTCAACTATTCAGATGTGCTATTCAGTATATGATCATGTATATTTGATAGAAAGATTCCAATTAATATAATTGGAATCTTTTTTTAACGTTATGACTAACTTCATGAATTTTTTAGGTCATAACTACTGGGTATGGAGTATAAAAGTTTAAAAATAAATATCAGTATTGAGTATCAAGAAATGGTAACATTGGTCATTCTCTGCTTAAAAAAAGCTCTCTCACATAAAAATTGCAAAATGTAATAGTCAATATATTTAGTTTGTCCTAATTATACACAGTTTAATATATATATATATATATATATATATATATATATATATATATACGACCAGAAGATAAAGCAGATTATTAGAGTGATGGACAGAAGCATGGTCCTCTATGGACATCTTACTAGACAGTGCTGGATTTATTTGATTTTTTCTAACACTGTCTGGTAACGATGTTTAAAGAGTGAACCACTAAACTCCATGATCAGAAGATTCAACCAGAGGACTACTCCAGAATGTGATGAAGGAACACTTTTTTTGCCAAAGGTATTTCTTACTTCAGAAAAAAAATATCCTAACAAGGGGGTTTATTAAATCTTGTAGGCCAAGACAAGATTTCAGAGAATGAGCACTGATAAAGAGTGGCTTTCAATTAAGTACATCTTGTGAAGAATTTTAGTACCATGTATCCATTGCACACAGATACATTGACCACCCTAAACCTAATCAGAAACACTGGAAAAAAAACACCGGCTTGTTGTTTAATTATGTCAACAGTAGCAGCATAAATCAACATACTAGCATTGTTCTGCCATCATAATCTATTTGTAAAACTGTGTTTGCACCCAAACCACATTATTAAGGAAAGAAAAACAGGTAGATCCTGGAGCGTTACAAAGGTCAGATGCAGTATAATGTGTTAACTAAATATCTTCTTTTTCATTTAAAGGATTTATCCAGTATTATGAAAATTTGTGTTCAAATACTGTTCAATTTAAGATTTGCATTGCTATATCAACTAACAACATCGTAGAAGTGACACAACAGTTCTGAGTATCTACATTAGAAGGATATAAATTATTTATTGAATACAACTAAGGTCTGTTTGAGTCCTCTCTTATTGTGACTTACAAGAACATCCTTAGGCAAAGATCATAATATCAGATGAAAGAACACAACTTTACTTGTAGTGTAACTTGAAGATGAAAGTACAAGGAAGTTTCATTAAAAATTGGAGTTAATTTTTTTCTAAGTTACATAAATGCCTTCTGTTAAAATTATTTATTCACATTGATAAATTTTACATTCTTACATTCATAAAATATAAAAAAAACTATATGGAGGAGCATCAATTAAGCTTCCCTCTCTCTCTCTCTCTCTCTCTCTCCTCTCTCTCTCTCTCCCCCTCCCTCCCTCCTCTTTCCCTTTCTCTCTCCCTCTCTCCCTCCCTCCTCTCTCCTCTCTCTCCCTCCTCTCTCCTCTCTCTCCCTCCTCTCTCCTCTCTCTCCCTCCTTGCTCTTCTCTCTCCCTCCCTCCTCTCTCTTCTATCTCCCTTCCTCTTCTCCCTCCCTCCTTTCTCATCTCCCTCCTCTCTCTTCTCTATCCCTCCCTACTCTCCCCCCTCTCTCTCTCCCTCCCTCCTTCCTCTCTCTCCCTCCCTCCTACCTCTCTCTCCCTCCCTCCTTCCTCTCTCTTCCTCCCTCCTCTCTCTTCTCCCTCCCTCTCTTATCTCTACCTCTTCTCTCTCTCCCTCCCTCCCCTCTCTTCTCCCTCCCTATCCTCTCTTCTCCCTCCCTTCTCTCTCTCTCCCTCTTCTCTCTTCTCTCTCCTTCCCTCTTATCTCTCCCTCCATCTTCTCTCTCTTTCCCTCCCTCCCACTTCTCTCTCTCCCTTCCTATTCTCTCTTCTCCCTCCCTCCTTGCTCTTCTCTCTCTCCCTCCCTCCTTGCTCTTCTTCTCTCCCTCCCTCCTCGCTCTTCTCCCTCCCTCTCTTATCTCTACCTCTTCTCCCTCCCTCTTCTCTCTTCTCTCTCCCTCCCTCCTCTCTCTTATCTCTCCCTCCCTCTTCTCTCTCTCCCTCCCTCTTATCTCTCTTCCTTCCTATTCTCTCTTCTCACTCCTCTCTCTTCTCTCTCCCTCCCTATTCTCTCCCTCCCTCCTCTCTCTCCCTCCCTCCTCTCTCTCCCTCTCTACTCTCTCTTCTCTCTCCCTCCTCTCTCTCTCTTCTCTCTCCTTCCCTCTACTCTCTCTCCCTTCCATTTCTCTCTTCTCCCTCCCTCTTCTCTCTCTCCCTTCCTTTTCTCTCTTCTCCCTTCCTATTCTCTCTTCTCCCTCCCTCTTCTCTCTCCCTCCCTATTCTCTCTTCTCCCTCCTCACTCTCTATCCTCTCTCTCTCATTTTATTCAATATAAAAGCATTTGAAATAAATAAATAAAACCTATCCAGCCACAAAATAATTTGTAATATACTTTCTGTTAAAATAAATAAAAAAAATAAAATAAAAAAACGTTTTAAACAGAAAGTTTAAAGCCATGGTACTAATTCTGGCATTCGGGACAAATTGGTAAATTGAAATTAATTCTAATTTTTCTCTTCCTCCCTCCCTTCTCTCTCTTCCTCTCTTCTCTCTCCCGCCTTCCTCTCCCTCCTCTCTCTCCCTCCCTCCTCTATCTCCCTCCCTCCTCTCTCCCTCCCTCCTCTCTCCCTCCCTCCTTTCTCTTCTCTCTCCCTCCCTTTTCTCTCTTCTCCCTCCCTACTCTCTCTTCCTTCCTCCCTGCTGTTCTCTCTCTCCCACTTCTCTCTCCTTCCATCCTTGCTCTTCTCTCTCTCCCTCCTGTCTGTTTACTCTCCCTCCCTCCTGTCTTTTTTTCTCTCCCTCCTCTCTCTCTCCCTCCTCTCTCTTCTTTTTCCCTCCCTCCTCTCTTTCTCCCTCCCTCCTCTCTTTTTCCCTCTCTCTTCTCTCTCCCTCCCTCCTCTCTTTTCTCTCTCCCTCCCTATTCTCTTTTCTCCCTCCCTCCTCTCTCTTCTCCCTCCCTCCACCCTCTTCTCCCTCCCTCCACCCTCTCTCCTCTCTCTCTATCCTATCCCTCCTCTCTCTCTCATTTTATTCAATATAAAAGCATTCATTGAAATAAATAAATAAAACCTATCCAGTCACAAAATAATTTGTAATATATTTTCTGTTAAAATAAATAAATAA
>NC_069506.1:98978218-99078218 GCF_027579735.1 Bombina bombina
TAAAAATACATGATCTAACAAATTTAACCTGTAACTTTTGCATTAAAATGTCCATATAATGTTTCTTTAAATATTTAGGAGAAATTCCTGGTATAATATACAGACAGACTCATATAATCTAAAAACACATTAACCCACTAAACTCCAGTATTTATTTCTTCGTAAGAAACATGAGAGATTAATTTTACACAAGATTAAATTTTTTTTAGATTACAGCACTGTAATTGTCTTTGCATTGAATTAATGATTTCGAATTGAATCAAAGGATGGCTTTGTTTAATGTCCTCTTCATATCTATTCAAAGTACAGTGCCGGAGGGATCTCCTTTTTAACCTCTATTGTACCTTCAAACTGCAGAAACGCATGACAATGATTACAATGTGGACATTAATTTTAAACATAAACTTAAACTCTACATTGAAAATACAAAAACACTTGTTTGTATTTTTACCTATACATTTAAAAACCCTTTAAAGGGACACTCAAGTCAA
Source organism: Bombina bombina (assembly GCF_027579735.1). NCBI lineage: Eukaryota > Metazoa > Chordata > Amphibia > Anura > Bombinatoridae > Bombina > Bombina bombina. The sequence goes on from NC_069506.1 coordinate 98,978,710, forward strand.
AATTAAACTTTCATGATTCAGATAGAGGATGCAATTTTAAATAACTTTCCAATTTTCTTCCATTAACAAAATGTGCACAGTCTTTTTATATTTACACTTTTTGAGTCACCAGCTCCTACTGAGCATGTGCAAGATTTCACAGAATAAGCGTGTATGCATTTGTAATTGGCTGATGGCTGTCACATGATACAGGGGGAGTGGAAATACACATAACTGAAATTTGTCAGAAAAAAAAAATCTACTCTTTTGAAGTTCAGACTAAGTGCTATTGTTTTTTTTTTTTTCTTTTCACGCATTTGTTGATTATGCAAATCGACTGTATTTACTGGTCCTTTAAACATTGTTTTGTGCTTGAGCTCGAGCCCTGTTGTACTGTAACCATTTTGGCTATGCAAACAACATTTTACCTCATGCAAAGTAGTCTTTTCTCTATGCTATCTTTAGCTGCAATTTTCTATATTCTAAGGTTAGTAATGAAATATTGTTGTTAAAGGACCAGTAGAACTACTTAATCAACAAATGCAAAACAAAGAGACAATTTTGTAGCACTTACTCTGAATTTTAAATGAGCAATAGATTTTTTTTCTGACAAATTTCAAAAATGTCTCCATTTCTCTGCCCCCTGTATCATGTGACAGTCATCAGCCAATCACAGACTCATATACACTGTGAACTCTTGCACATGCTCAGTAGTGTTCATGTAAAAAGACTGTGCAATTTGATCAAATAAGTAAATTGGAAAGTTATTTTTTTTTTTTAACTGCGTGCTCTATTTGAATCATGAAAGTTTAATTTTCACTTTAGTGTCCATTAAACCTGGGTTTATAGTGTACAAAATGTCTGTATTTTACTATCCGGAGGGATTATCCACATGCATTCAACAAATACATATTAAATGCCACAGAAACCTTGGGAACATGAGTAGTTCCTGATATCAATAATTGGGCTTCTAACAAAGATACATATCACGGCTAGAGGGTCTTTTACTATACACCTTGGGCCACATTTACCTCTTTTTTTTATCCTGTTAGTGCAAAGGACATGGAAACAAGGTTCTGCCTTTTACAATTATGATGACTGATATTTATGAGAATTATCTGTGCTCTATTAATTGGACGGTCTATTCCAGAATGTTTATTTCTTAATCCTTTAATGACCACAGCACTTTTCCATTTTCTGTCCATTTGGGACCAAGGCTATTTTTACATTTTTGCGGTGTTTGTGTTTAGCTGTAATTTTCCTCTTACTCATTTACTGTACCCACATATATTATATACCGTTTTTCTCGCCATTAAATGGACTTTCCAAAGATACCATTATTTTCATCATATCTTATAATTTACTTTAAAAAAAATTATAAAATATGAGAAAAAAATGGAAAAAAACACACTTTTTCTAACTTTGACCCCCAAAATCTGTTATACATCTGCAACCACCAAAAAACACCCATGCTAAATAGTTTCTAAATTTTGTCCTGAGTTTAGAAATACCCAATGTTTACATGTTCTTTGCTTTTTTTGTAAGTTATAGGGCCATAAATACAAGTAGCACTTTGCTATTTCCAAACCATTTTTTTTTCAAGATTAGCGCTAGTTACATTAGAACACTAATATCTTTCAGGAATCCCTGAATATCTATTGACATGTATATATTTTTTTTTAGTAAACATCCCAAAGTATTGATCTAGGCCAATTTTGGTATATTTCATGCCACCATTTCACCGCCAAATGCGATCAAATACAAAAAATCGTTCACTTTTTCACAAATTTTTTCACAAACTTTTGGTTTCTCACTGAAATTATTTACAAACAGCTTGTGCAATTATGGCATAAATGATTGTAAATTTTTCTTTGGGATCCCCTTTGTTCAGAAATAGCAGACATATATGGCTTTGGTGTTGCTTTTTGGTAATTAGAAGGATGCTAAATGCCACTGTGCACCACACGTGTATTATGCCCAGCAGTAAAGGGGTTAATTAGGGAGCATGTAGGGAGCTTTTTGGGGTAATTTTAGCTTTAGTGTAGTGTAGTAGACAACCCCAAGTAATGATCTAGGCCCATTTTGGTATATTTCATGCCACCATTTCACCGCCAATTGCGATCAAATTAAAAAAAAAGTTAAATTTTTCACAATTTTAGGTTTCTCACTGAAATCATTTACAAACAGCTTGTGCAATTATGGCACAAATTGTTGTAAATGCTTCTCTGGGATCCCCTTTGTTCAGAAATAGCAGACATATATGGCTTTGGCGTTGCTTTTTGGTACTTAGAAGGCCGCTAAATGCCGCTGCGCATCACACGTGTATTATAGCTAGCAGTGAAGGGGTTAATTAGGAAGTTTGTAGGGAGCTTGCAGGGTTAATTTTAGCTTTAGTGTAGAGATCAGCCTCCCACCTGACACATCAGACCCCCTGATCCCTCCCAAACAGCTCCCTTCCCTCCCCCACCCCACAATTGTCCCCGCCATCTTAAGTACTGGCAGCAACTCTGCCAGTACTAAAATAAAATATATATTTAGGCTTTTTTTTTTTTTTTTTAGAGCATATTTACATATGCTGCTGTGTAGGAGCCCCCCTTAGCCCCCAACCTGGCTGATCCCCCACCAAACAGCTGTCTAACCCTCCCCCTCTGCCTTAATGGCCGCCATCTTGGGTACTGGCAGCTGTCTGCCAGTACCCAGTTTATAAAAAAAACAGTTGCTTTTTTATTTTTTCCCCATTTTCTGTAGTGTAGCTCCCCTACCCACCAAAGAACAAACCCCCACCCCCTCCTAGATACCTTTGACTGTTTTTTTTTTTTTAAATAAAAAGCTTTACACTGAAACTTTTAGCACAGTCTTTTCTGTAGTGTAGCGTTTCGCTCCCGCCCCGTGCACGCGCCCGCCCGGCGTGCACGCGCGCGCGCCTGTGCGCGCCCCCATCGCCCCCGATCCCGCCCCCCTCTACATTACCCGGCCCATCGATGGCCGCCCACCCGCCTCCCAAGTCAGCTCCCACCCACCAACGTTACCGGCCACCGATGTCCGGTGCAGAGAGGGCCACAGAGTGGCTCTCTCTGCACCGGATGGCCATTTAAGGTTATTGCAGGATGCCTCCATATCGAGGCATCACTGCAATAACCGGAAAGCAGCTGGAAGCGAGCAGGATCGCTTCCAGCTGCTTTCCACACCGAGGACGTGCAGGGTACGTTCTCAGGCATTAACTGCCTTTTTTCTGAGGACGTACCCTGCACGTCCTCGGTCGTTAAGGGGTTAAAAAGATGAATAATCCATTTATTACCCATTGCCCAGTTTTGCATAACCAACACAGTTATATATACTTTTTTTTCTGTGATTACCTTGTATCTAAGCCTTTGCAGACTGCCCCTTATTTCAGTTTTATTAACAGACTTGCGCTTTAGCCAATCAGTGCTGATTCATAGGTAACTTCATTAGAGTGAGCCGAATATTATCTATATGGCACACATGAACGAGCACTGTCCAGCTATGAAAAACTGTGACAGAGGCAGCCTTCAAGGGATTAGAAGCTAGCATATAAGCCTACCTAGGTTTATCATACAACAAAGAATACCAGCAGATTTGATGATAAAAGTAAATTGGAAAGTTATTTAAATTTGCATTCCCTATCTGAATCATAAAAGTTTTTAATTTTGACTATACTGTCTGTCCCTTTAATGATTACAGGTAGCTAGTACCCCTGTTCCTCACTAGCACCAACACATCTTGGAAAATACTTTATTAAAGTGGATAATCAAATCTCTGGATTTATCTGCAAATGACCATAGATGATGATGAATTATTTCATAGAAGAAATTAATTATAAATAAGTCTTCTTGTAGGGAAAAAGAAAAAGATAACATTTTAGAAGAGTTTTATCTAAAATACTTTACATCAAGATACATCATATAGCCTTTCATGTGACTAGTTCTGCTGCTACCCTTTTAAAAATATTTCTGTACTTTTTTCTGTACCAACAATAAAGGGATTTTTCTGCCAAAATTGAAATGTGCATGAGTTTAGCTCAGTTTTAAGTAAAATCCTTTTTGCAATGCACCTGTATTAGCAAAAAAATCTCTAGTTAAAACAGCTACTGTTTCAGTGAGTTTTTACTGTACATAGGCATTATAGGATATCCAAATATGCTCTGTGCATTTTAATCTTTGTGTCTGTTTAGACAGACAGTGGGGCTTCTATTATATAAACATGTTGTTGCTATACAGGGCACAGCTGGCTACCTAACCAGACAATCTGTTTATATATACACCACATGCCTGTGCAGAGTAAAAACACTAAACTTCACAGAAGAATCAAGTCATTAGATCAGCAACAGCTCTCTCAAACCTTTTCTCTCTTCCATCCCCTCCTTTTCCTGTGCTGATGAATCCATCTGCCACTATAACTCCACCCTTACATCTGTCCTTGATAACCTGGCCCCACCTACCATAGCTTGGAAAACATACACTCATCCTCAGCCCTGGCATACTCCTCTGACACAGTACCTACGCAGATGTTCCCGTACTGCTGAGCGACACTGGAGGAAATCTCGGAGTTCTGCTAACTTTCTTCACTATAAGTTCATCTTGAACTCCTACTATTCTGCCCTTAATCTATATAAGCAACATTATATCTCTACTCTTTCTTCAAACCCAAAACGTCTGTTCTCACATTCAATACTCTTCTCCGCCCACCTCCCACCACAACTTTTCTCTCAGCCCAAGATTTTTGCAGCTACTTCAACAACAAAATCGACTCCATCAGAAATGAAATTAGCTCTCAACATATTACCGGTCTCCCACCCCCTCAAAAGCTCACAATCATCCAAAACCCACATAGCCATAAATTTCGCTCTTTTGCCCCTGTGACAGAGGATGAAGTTTCTGCCCTTATACTATCCTCTCACCTCACTACCTGTCCCCTCAACCCCATCCCCTCACAACTACTCCCCTCCCTCTCTTCTACCCTTACCCCTATACTCACACACATCTTCAACATCTCCCTCAGCACTGGTATAGTTCCCACATCTCTTAAATATGCATTAGTCACACCTATCCTCAAAAAACCTTCTCTCGATCCAACCTCCCCATCCAACTCCCGCCCTATTTCCCTACTACCTCTTGCCTCAAAACGTTTTGTAAAGCTAGTATATGCTCGTCTATCCCATTTCCTTACATTAAACTCCCTCCTTGACCCATTACAATCTGGATTTCGCCCCCTTCACTCAACAGAGAGAGCAATTGTTAAGGTTACCAACGACCTACTTACAGCAAAATCAAAAGGCCACTTCTCTCTACTTATCCCCCTTGATCTATCTGCAGCCTTTGATACTGTCGACCACCCTCTTTTGCTCCATACCCTCCAATCCTTCAGCATCTGTGACACAGCTCTCTCTTGGTTCTCTTCCTATCTGTCTAACCGTACCTTTAGTGTAGACTTCTCTGGGGTATCCTCTGCCCCGTTACCTCTTTCTGTTGGGGTACCGCACGGCTCTGTCCTAGGTCCCTTTCTCTTCTCAATCTACACATCCTCACTTGGTTCCTTAATAAAGTCCCACAGGTTTCATTATCATTTGTATGCCCAAATCTAACTCTGCACCAGAAATATCTCCTTCCTTGCTAACCCGTGTCACTAACTGTCTCTCTCATATCTCATCTTGGATGTCCTCTCACTACCTCAAGCTTATTCTCTCCAAAACTGAGCTCCTTATTTTCCCCCCCTTCTTCCAAAATCTCCACCCCCCATGTCTCTAACTGTTGACAACTCAATCATTACCCCAACCTCATATGCCCGATGTCTTGGGGTCACACTTGACTCAGATCTTTCTATCACTCCTCACATTCAGTCCTTGGCTAAAGCCTGCCGCTTCCACTTTAAAAACATCTCTAAAATTAGACATTTCCTTACACAAGACACACAAAAAAGATTTTAATTCACTCTCTCATTCTTTCCCGCCTCGACTACTGCAACTCTATTCTCTCTGGTCTCCCTAGCTGCTACCTAGTTCCTTTACAATCCATAATGAATGCCTCTGCCAGGCTCATCTTCCTTGCACCTCGCTCTTCATCTGCCGCACCTCTCTGCCAATCCCTTTACTGGCTTCTTCTTGCCTCCAGGAATAAACACACAATTCTCACTCTGACACACAAAGCCCTCAATTGCACTGCTCCCCCTACATCTCAGACCTTGTCTCCAGATACTCTCCCTCCCATCTCCTTCACTCCGCTCATGATCTCCTACTCCCCTCCTCTCTTTTTACCTCCTCATATTCCCGTCTACAGGATTTCTCAATACTGGCTCCCATCTTATGGAACTTTCTGCCTCGCTCCACAAGAATCTCATCTAGTTTTAAAAGCTTCAAGTGCTCCCTGAAGACTCTACTATTCAGGGACGCATACAACCTACACTAACCTTCCTATCTCCACTGCTATCCCCTAAAATCCCATAGCATGTAAGGCTATGAGCCCAGCTGTTTGTAGTTCACCTTCAAAAGAGCCGACTACAACAGTGCAACTCTCGGCAGGACCCTCTCTCCCCATTTGATCCCTGTAATCATTTTTTATATACCACCCATGTTCATAGCGCTGCGGAACCTGTTGGCGCTCTACAAATACCTAATAATAAATAAAATAAATGATAGGTTTTACAACAAGTACAAGTATACTGTAAAAATGCAGTTAAAATAGCACTTGCATTTCAATTTTGGCTGGAATGTTCCTTTAAAGGGACTGTCTACTTAAAAAAAATACTATTGTTTAACCCCTTAGTGACCAGACCACTTTTCAATTTGTTGACCATCTGGGACCAAGGCTATTTTTGCATTTCTGCGATGTTTGTGTTTAACTGTAATTTTCCTCTTACTCATTTACTGTACCCACACATATTATATACTGTTTTTCTCGCCATTAAATGGACTTTCTAAAGATACCATTATTTTCATCATATCTTATAATTTACTATAAAAAAAAATATAAAATATGAGGAAAAAATGAAAAAAAATGCACTTTTTCTAACTTTGAGCCCCAAAATCTCTTACATTTCTACAACCACCATAAAATACCAATGCTAAACAGTTTCTAAATTTTGTCCTGAGTTTATAAATACCCAATGTTTACATGTTCTTTGCTTTTTTTGCAAGTTATAGGGCAATAAGTACAAGTAGCGCTTTGCTATTTCAAAACCATGTTTTTTCAAAATTGGCGATAGTTACATTGTAACACCAATATCTGTCATGAATCCCTGAATAACCCTTCAAATGTATATATTTTTTAAAAGAAGACAACCTAAGGTATTAAACTTGGGGTATTTAGACTTTTTTCATGCCACCATTTTACCACCAATCTATGCCAAAGTTTGGGGGGGGAAAAAAAATAATTAGATTTTTTGACAAAATAGCAATTTAAGAATACATTTACTGATAATATTAAGGGTTACTGCCAAATAACACCCTCATATGTCTTCAGCAGCATCTCCTGGGTACAGTGATACCACCCATGTATAGGTGTGTCGGGTTCTCGGGGGGCTAAAAGCTCTTATTTTTAGGGAGCGCATTCCAGTTTTTCAACTTGGAATTTTCACATCGGTCATCATGCACCCATGTCCTATTTGGGACATTTCTGAAGCTGGTCAATGGAATTTACCACCATCAAACCATATATTTTTGAAAAGTAGACACCCTAGGGTATTTCAAATGCTTGTATTTTAACACTTTCCATGCACTAATTCAACCACCAGTCTTTGTCAAACTTTTGGGTAGTCATTATTTTGTGTTATTTTTCACACACATTGTACTTTAGGCATGGATTCTCAGTTCCTGTTATGTGTTACTACCAAAAAAAAACCTCAATATGTGTTCAACAACATCTCCTGAGTACAGTGATACCACCCATGTATAGGTGTGTCGGGTTCTCTGGGGGCTAAAAGGCCTTAATTTTAGGAAGCGCATTCCAGTTTTTAAACTTGGAATTTTCACATCGGTCATCATGCACCCATGTCCTATTTGGGACATTTCTGAAGCTGGTCAATGGAATTTACCCCCATCAAACCATATATTTTTGAAAAGTAGACACCCTAGGGTATTTCAAATGCTTGTATTTTAACACTTTCCATGCACTAATTCAACCACCAGTCTTTGTCAAACTTTTGGGTAGTCATTATTTTGTGTTATTTTTCACACACATTGTACTTTAGGCATGGATTCTCAGTTCCTGTTATGTGTTACTACCAAAAAAACCCTCAATATGTGTTCAACAATATCTCCTGAGTACAGTGATACCACCAATGTATAGGTGTGTCGGGTTCTCTGGGGGCTAAAAGGCCTTAATTTTAGGAAGCGCATTCCAGTTTTTCAACTTGGAATTTTCACATCGGTCATCATGCACCCATGTCCTATTTGGGACATTTCTGAAGCTGGTCAATGGAATTTACCCCCATCAAACCATATATTTTTGAAAAGAAGACACCCTAGGGTATTTCAAATGCTTGTATTTTAACACTTTCCATGCACTAATTCAACCACCAGTCTTTGTCAAACTTTTGGGTAGTCATTATTTTGTGTTATTTTTCACACACATTGTACTTTAGGCATGGATTCTCAGTTCCTGTTATGTGTTACTGCCAAAAAACACCTCAATATGTGTTCAACAACATCTCCTGAGTACAGTGATACCACCCATGTATAGGTGTGTTGGGTTCTCTGGGGGCTAGAAGGCCTTAATTTTAGGAAGCGCATTCCAGTTTTTCAACTTGGAATTTTCACATCGGTCATCATGCACCCATGTCCTATTTGGGACATTTCTGAAGCTGGCCAATGGAATTTACCCCCATCAAACCATATATTTTTGAAAAGTAGACACCCTAGGGTATTTCAAATGCTGGTATTTTAACACTTTCCATGCACTAATTCAACCACCAGTCTTTGTCAAACTTTTGGGTAGTCATTTTTTTGTGTTATTTTTCACACACATTGTACTTTAGGCATGGATTCTCAGTTCCTGTTATGTGTTACTGCCAAAAAACACCTCAATATGTGTTCAACAACATCTCCTGAGTACAGTGATACCACCCATGTATAGGTGTGTTGGGTTCTCTGGGGGCTAGAAGGCCTTATTTTTAGGAAGCGCATTCCAGTTTTTCAACTTGGAATTTTCACATCGGTCATCATGCACCCATGTCCTATTTGGGACATTTCTGAAGCCGGTCAATGAAATTTACCCCCATAAAACCATATATTTTTGAGAAGTAGACCCCCTAGGGTATTTGAAATGCTGGTATTTTCACACTTTCCATGAACTTATTTAACCACCAGTCTTTGTCAAACTTTTGGGTAGTCATTTTTTTGTGTTATTTTTCACACACATTGTACTTTAGGCATGGATTCTCAGTTCCTGTTATGTGTTACTGCCAAAAAACACCTCAATATGTGTTCAACAACATCTCCTGAGTACAGTGATACCACCCATGTATAGGTGTGTTGGGTTCTCTGGGGGCTAGAAGGCCTTATTTTTAGGAAGCGCATTCCATTTTTTACACTTCCCATTTTCACATCCCATGCACCCATGTTCTATTTAAGACATTTCTGAAGCCGGCCAATGTAATTTACCCCCATAAAACCATATATTTTTGAAAAGTAGACATCCTAGGGTATTTCAAATGCAGGTGTTTTAACACTTTCCATACACTAATTCAACCACTAGTCTTTGTCAAACTATTGGGCATTCATTTCTTTGTGTTATTTTTCACATACATTGTACTTTAGACATGGATTCACAGCTCCTGTTATGTGTTACTACCAAAGAAGACACCAATATGTGGTCACCAACATCTCCTGAGTTCAGTGATACCACCTATGCATAGGTTTGGTGGCTTGTTTGGGCGGTGCAATGCCAAATGTCTGACATGTGTTTGTGATTTTTTTTCACATTTAACATATTTTCTTTGCCTATCGTCTTTTTTGGGGGTCTTTTAACATACCCCAATTTATTTGTTTTCCATAAATGTGATTATATTTAAAAAGTTGACCCCCCAAGGTATTATACATGGAGTGGTTTGATGACTTTGATGCAACCGTTTTAGCCCAAAAAATTGGAGAAAGTATATGGTGGTAATTTTTCAATTTTCATTGTTACAGACACATTGCTTTTTTACTATGATTTAGGAGAGACTGTTGTAAGTTATTGCAAAAGAATACTTCAGGTTGTTTTCTGCAAGGCACCCTGAGTACACCTATGCCCCCCATGCATAGGTTTGCCAGGATTTTGGGAAGGTTATGTTACATGATTTTAGTTATTAAAAATGAGAGTATTTCTTCTGATAGGCCTATCTTTAGTTTGGGGCCTATCACATACCCCACTTTTATTTATTGCATTCAAAGTGTATATTTTTTAAATGTTGACACCCCAAGGTATTGTATATGGTGTGCTTTGATGCCTTTGAAGCAACCGTTTTAGCCCACAAAATTGGAGAAAGTATATGGTGGTAATTTTTCAATTTTCATTTTTACAGACACATTGCTTTTTGACTATGATTTAGGAGAGATTGTTGTAAGTTATTGCAAAAGAATACTTCAGGTTGTTTTCTGCAAGGCACCCTGAGTACACCTATGCCCCCCATGCATAGGTTTGCCAGGATTTTGGGAAGGTTATGTTACAATTTTATGACTTGTGATTTTAGTTATTAAAAATGAGAGTATTTCTTCTGATAGGCCTATCTTTAGTTTGGGGCCTATCGCATACCCCACTTTTATTTATTGCATTCAAAGTGTATATTTTTTAAATGTTGACACCCCAAGGTATTGTATATGGTGTGCTTTGATGCCTTTGAAGCAACCGTTTTAGCCCAAAAAATTGGAGAAAGTATATGGTGGTAATTTTTCAATTTTCATTTTTACAGACACATTGCTTTTTGACTATGATTTAGGAGAGATTGTTGTAAGTTATTGCAAAAGAATACTTCAGGTTGTTTTCTGCAAGGCACCCTGAGTACACCTATGCCCCCCATGCATAGGTTTGCCAGGATTTTGGGAAGGTTATGTTACAATTTTATGACTTGTGATTTTAGTTATTAAAAATGAGAGTATTTCTTCTGATAGGCCTATCTTTAGTTTGGGGCCTATCGCATACCCCACTTTTATTTATTGCATTCAAAGTGTATATTTTTTAAATGTTGACACCCCAAGGTATTGTATATGGTGTGCTTTGATGCCTTTGAAGCAACCGTTTTAGCCCAAAAACTTGGAGAAAGTGTATGGTGGTAATTTTTCAATTTTCATTTTTACAGACACATTGCTTTTTGACTATAATTTAGGAGAGACTGTTGTAAGTTATTACAAAAACATACTTCAGGTTGTTTTCTGCAAGGCACCCTGAGAACACCTATGTCCCCCATGCATAGGTTTGACAGGGGTTTTGGTTAAAAAAAAACAGGCCCAATTTTAGAAAAAAATAGAGTAGTGAAATGTAAAAATCTGGCACAGTAAAAGTAAAAAAAACAAAAAAACATCTAACTGTAAACATAACCAAAAAAAAAAAATATATATATATATATATGTAACAGCAAATGTATTTATTTTTTTAAAAATTGACCATTGTATGGTACCGCTTGAAGCAGTCCCCAATGCAGAGTGCAGGCTGTCCAGGGCAATCAGGACAGTAATATATGGTGTCCCTTCTCTTCCCCCTCTTGGTACAGACTCTGCATTTTTTTTGTGGTTTCTGCTTTGTGGCAGTAGGGGGGATTTTAAAAATAAAATGGGTAGCCCCAACTCTGCTCTCTCCCATCACCGCCCGGGGAGCAGGTGCATCATGGTACAAAATCCCCGTAATAATCTGGAGCTGAAACTGTAAAAAAGTATTTTTAACTCTGGGGTTTGCTTTTTTGAACAACAAAAAAGCGTTGTGGGTTGCAATCTGCATTAGGTAAATTGCAACCTTTTTGTACCAGGCCCTTGTCTTCCGCATAATTAGGTAGGGCTGCAGCAGCTGATCAGCCAGATCAACCCCACCCATATGCCGGTTATAAGACTTGATGCACACTGGCTTCCTTATGATCTCAGCTCTGCCACGTACAGAAACCGCCACCGTCCTCTCTGTGTGGATGGTGGTAAGAAGGTATACATCCTTCTTGTCTCTGTACTTCAGTGCCAACAGCTCCTCTTGGCGCAGAGCTGAGGTCTCCCCCCTTCGTAGCCGGGTGCGAACAAGCTGTCCTGGGAAACCTGCGCGGTTCTTTTTAATTGTACCGCAAGCTACTGTATCAAAGCAATACAGTAGCTTGAACAAAAGGACACTTGTATAAAAATTGTCTAAGTACAAGTGATACCCTTTGTTCATTAGGGGTAATATCAGGTCCCAGACAATCTTGCCAGTGGTTCCCATATGTTCTGGGCAACCTGGAGGGTCAAGGTGGCTATCCTTTCCCTCATACACCCGGAAGGCCTGAGTATACCCAGTCTCGCTGTCACAGAGCTTATACACCTTTACCCCATATCTGGAGCGTTTGGAAGGAATATACTGCTTGAATCCCAGCCTTCCCTTATACTTCATTAGGGATTCATCAACGCATATATTCCTTCCAGGTGTATAAGCCTCTGCAAACCTGGCAGAAAAGTGGGTTATCAGGGGGCGGATTTTATACAGCCTGTCAAATTGGGGATGCTCCCTAGGGGGGCACAGGCTGTTGTCGCTGAAGTGCATGAAATGCAGAATCATTTCATACCTCTTCCTCGACATAGTCTGGGAGAAAATGGGGGTAGAGCAGATGGGGCTAGTACTCCAGTAGGAGCGAATGGAGGGTTTCTTTATGATGCCCATCAGCATAGTCAATGTCCAGAATTTTTTGAATTCTGGCACATTGATGGGGGCCCATTGCTGCTTTGCCAAATATGTTCCAGGCTTTGCAGCACGGAACTGATGGGCATATAAATTAGTTTGGGCGACAATGTTCCCCAATATATCATCGCCCAGAAACACTTCCAGAAACTGCTGGGGGCTAAAACCTGCCACATCTATATTTATGCCAGCATTTGCTGTGAAGGGTGGGATATCTGGCCTCTGGAGATGAGGCGTTACCCACTCTTCAGCAGCAATGGCAGCAACACGCCTCCTTCTGGCAGGGGGGCTAGCAGGGGGGCTGGCAGGGGGGCTAGCAGCCACAGATACATCACTATCAGTTGAGACTGCATCTAGTGATGTATCTGAGCACATGGCAGGGTCAAAATTGGGGTCTGAGTCAGAAATAGAGGCATCTGACTCTGACGCAAGGATGGCATACGCCTCCTCAGCACTATATCTTTTCTGTGACATTTTTGTATCTGTCACAGAAAACAATTACTAAAAAAAATTAAATTAACTAAATTAATTAACTAAATTAACTAGCAAAAAAGTACAGCTATGCTACTGCCAGTGATTTATAGCGATCACTGGCAAGCTAGAGGTTAATGGCTCTGAAAATTAAATTAAATTAACTAAATGTTTCTGAAAAGAGCCTTTGGGTTTTTAAAAAATTACAACAACAAAATTAACCCCTAAAAAATGCACAGACAGCAAAAAAGTACAGCTATGCAACTGCCAGTGATTTATAGCGATCACTGGCAAGCTAGGGGTTAATGGCTCTGAAAATTAAATTAAATTAACTAAATTAATTAACTAAATTAACTAGCAAAAAAGTACAGCTATGCTACTGCCAGTGATTTATAGCGATCACTGGCAAGCTAGGGGTTAATGGCTCTGAAAATTAAATTAAATTAACTAAATGTTTCTGAAAAGAGCCTTTGGGTTTTTAAAAAATTACAACAAAATTAACCCCTAAAAAAAATGCACAGACAGCAAAAAAGTACAGCTATGCAACTGCCAGTGATTTATAGCGATCACTGGCAAGCTAGGGGTTAATGGCTCTGAAAATTAAATTAAATTAACTAAATGTTTCTGAAAAGAGCCTTTGGGTTTTTAAAAAATTACAACAACAAAATTAACCCCTAAAAAAATGCACAGACAGCAAAAAAGTACAGCTATGCAACTGCCAGTGATTTATAGCGATCACTGGCAAGCTAGGGGTTAATGGCTCTGAAAATTAAATTAAATTAACTAAATGTTTCTGAAAAGAGCCTTTGGGTTTTTAAAAAATTACAACAACAAAATTAACCCCTAAAAAAATGCACAGACAGCAAAATGCAGCAAAAAAAAGTGCACCTATGCTACTGCCAGTGATATATAGTGATCACTGGCAAGCTAGGGGTTAATGGCTCTGAAAATTTAATTAAATTAACTAAATGTTTCTGAAAAGAGCCTTTGGGTTTTTAAAAAATTACAACAACAAAATTAACCCCTAAAAAAATGCACAGACAGCAAAATGCAGCAAAAAAAAAGTGCACCTATGTTACTGCCAGTGATATATAGTGATCACTGGCAAGCTATGGGTTAATGGCTCTGAAAAGAGCCTTTGGTTCTATATTTTTTAACAAATAAAAGAAATAAATCTCTCTCTCTGCTAAATACAGGTCTTTCTCTCTCTCCAACAAAATGGCAAGTGAGGAGAGGGAGGGAGATCCACACTGATCATAGTCAATATTTACAAATATTGACATGATCAGACAAATGGGGTATTTTATTATTATTATTTTTTTTAGGGTGGGAGGCTCAGATTGGGTGACCCTAGCTTGCCCCTATGATGATGCAGGCTAGGGACACCCCCAGAGGCCCCATGATGCACTGGGCATCGCCATCTTGGATGCCTAGTGAAGGGGGAGGGGGGGGGCTATTTAGGGCTTTTTTTATATTTTAAACGTTTTTTTTTTTTTTATTATTTACCTTCATTTTATAACTAACTAAGTGCCTCGACCCACCGAGGCACTTAGCACACAAGCAGAGCATCGGAAGCGTGTCCGATCGCTTCCGATGCTCTGAAACACTGCCGGGCTCCACGTGGAGCGAAACCGGAAGTGATCACTCGTGGGGGAGTGATCAATCCGGTCCCGGCACTCGGGAACAGTATTGCAGGATGCCTAGACATCAAGGCAAGCCTGCAATACTGTTAGAGCAGCTGGAAGCGATTTCGATCGCTTCCAGTGCTCTGTTAAACCGACGACGTATGCCATACGTCCTCGGTCGTTAAGTGCTTTTTTTTTGAGGACGTATGGCATACGTCGTTGGTCGTTAAGGGGTTAAAAAGATAGATAATCTCTTTATTACCCATTCCCCAATTTTGCATAACTAACACAGTTATATTAATATACTTTTTACCTCTGTGATTACCTTGTATCTAAGCCTCTGCAGACTGCCCCTTATCTCAGTTCTTTTGACAGACTTGCATTTTAGCCAATCAGTACTGACCCCTAAGTAGCTCCAAGGGAGTGAACACAATGTTATCTAAATGGCACACATGAACTATGCTGTCTAGCTGTGAAAAACAGTCAAAATGCACTGAATAATGAGGCGGCCTTCAAGGGCTTAGAAATTAGCATATGAGACTACCTAGGTTTAGCTTTCAACAAATTTTGGCTAGACTTTTCCATTTAAATTAAAACATACTTGCTGGCACTCTGCTAATATCCTCCAAACAAACCACCAAACAAAAGTCTATGGGGTTTATTTATGTAAGTGCGAGCGGACATGATACGATGTAGCGTATCATGTCCACTGCACATTGATACGCTGTCGGAATTTAACATTGCACCAGCAGTTCTTGTGAACTGTTGGTGCAATGCCACCCCCTGCAGATTCAAGGGGTGTCAATCAACCCGATCGTATTTGATCAGGTTGATTTCTGTCCGTGGCCTCAGAGCAGGCGGACAAGTCTTTAGACCGCTACTTCATAACTTCTGTTTCCGGCGCGGAAACAGGGGCATCAAGCTCCATACGGATAAATGGGCCCCTACATCTCGTCTCATACTTTACTATGTAAAAGGGCATTAGTTGCTGACAACAGTCAAGTTACATCCTGTCTTACTTAAAGGGACAGTCAAGTCCCAAAAAAACTTTCATGATTTAAATAGAGAATGTAATTTTAAACAACTTTCCAATTTACTTTTATCACCAATTTTGCTTTGTTCTGTTGGTATTCTTAGTTGAAAGTTAAAACTAGGAGGTTCATATGCTAATTTCTTAGACCTTGAAGACTGCCTCTAATCTGAATGCATTTTGACCACTAGAGGGCATTAGTTCATGAGTTTCATATAGATAACATTGAGCTCATGCACGTGAAGTTACCCAGGAGTGAGCACTGATTGGCTAAAATGGATGTCTGTCAAAAGAACTGAAATAAGGGGGCAGTTTGCAGAGGCTTAGATACAAGGTAATCACAGAGGTAAAAAGTGTATTTCTATAACTGTGTTGGTTATGCAAAACTGGGGAATGAATAATAAAGGGATTATCTTTCTTTTTAAACAACAAAAATTCTGGTGTTGACTGTCCCTTTAAAGAGACATGAAACCCAACATTTTTCTTTCACAAGTCAGATAGAGAATACAATTTAACCCCTTCCCACCGTTGGCACATTCCATGCCATCTAACCGCACTGGGCTTTAGTGCCGTTAGGTCGGCATGGAACGTCTTAGCCGTTCTTCTATTCTGAAGCCATAACTTCTTCCTAACTGGGATCGTGAGCTTGAAGGCGTGCCTAGCGTCATAGACACTCCCCCCGGACACAATCCTATCACTGAAATCACACATGAACGATCGCGTGATTTCAATTTATTACTTATTTGTTTACATCTGAACTTTGTACCATCAGGAAAGGATTAAAAAAAGTTTCCAATTTACTGCTATCATCAAATTTGCTTTGTTCTCATGATATTTTATATAGAAGCAATATCTAGCTAAGTAGCGTGCACATGTCTGCAGCACTACATGACAGAAAACAGCACTGCCACATAGTGCTCTTGCTAATCTATAACATTGTTGCACAACTGCTGCCATATAGTGCTCTTGCTAATGTATACCATTGTTGCACAACTGCTGCCACATAGTGCTCTTGCTAATGTATACCATTGTTGCACAACTGCTGCCATATAGTGCTCTTGCTAATGTATACCATTGTTGCACAACTGCTGCCATATAGTGCTCTTGCTAATGTATACCATTGTTGCAAAACTGCTGCCATATAGTGCTCTTGCTAATGTATACCATTGTTGCACAACTGCTGCCATATAGTGCTCTTGCTAATGTATACCATTGTTGCACAACTGCTGCCATATAGTGCTCTTGCTAATGTATACCATTGTTGCACAACTGCTGCCATATAGTGCTCTTGCTAATGTATACCATTGTTGCACAACTGCTGCCATATAGTGCTCTTGCTAATGTATACCATTGTTGCACAAATGCTGCCATATAGTGCTATTGCTAATGTATACCATTGTTGCACAACTGCTGCCATATAGGATAACACGAAAACAAAGAGAATTTGATAATAGAAGTACATTGGAAAGTTTTTTAAAATTGTATGTCCTGTCTGAATCATGTAAGAAAATGTTTGTTTTTTTATGTCCCTTTAAAGGGACAGAAACCCTAAAATTGTATTTAATGATTTAGATAGAACATACAATTTTAAACAACTTTCCAATCGACTTCCATTATAAAATGTGCTTCATTCTCTTGTTATCCGTTTGCTGAAGGAACATTGGCAGCTAGCTGAATAAATCTAGTTAACCAATCACAAGAGACAAATGTGTGCAGGCACCAATCAGAAGCTAGCTCCCACTAGTGTAGGATATGTCTGTATTCTTTTTCAACAAGGGTTACCAAGAGAACAAAGCACATTTGAAAATAGATGTGAATTTAAAAGTATATTAAAATTACACGCTCTATCTGAATCAGGCAAGTTTGATTTTGTCTTTCCTAATCCATATAAACGGCTAGTAAACACCTTGTAATTACAAGACCTTTCTGTTGTGTTGCTATAGAATAACATATAAATCAGGTCTTTTTTTTAATAAATTAACATCCTTTTGCTACAATTATTTTTCAGTAGCCAAGCTCCACCCATTTGCCTTATTGAGAATATCCAAAAAAGCAAATAGTGGTTGGCATCTGCAGACAACAAGGCTTGTCACAGTCATAAAATAAGTATAAAGCACTGGTCTTAAAACCTGTCCTCACGCCTCCCCAACAGGCCAGGTTTTCAGGATTACCTTGGATGAGAGAAGGTAAAATAACAATGTTTACTAATCAGCTGATTATTTCACCTGTGCTCCAGTTCAGATATCCTCACAATCTGGTCTGTTAGAGAGGTCTGAGGACCGGTTTGAAAACCAATGGTATAAAGTATTCTGTTTTGCAGTTGTTATCAGTTAAAGCCAGCAGGTTGCTTTTCATGTTCTGCAAATATAAACTGCTCAATTCTCTGAGCTAAATTGCATGAAAAGATGGCAAAATAAATATTACAAATATATTGCAAAGCTGTTTTATTACACATTACTAAACATTTTATTTATAAATCTCAATGTGTTTATTGTCCCTTTAATGGCACTGTAAACAGTTTTAGTTTTTTATCTAAAATGTTTAGTTACGCACAATGAAACAACTTTGCAATATATTTTCATTTATTTATTTTGCCCCTTTTGATCCCTTTTTTGAGCAATTTAATTCTCAGAACTTAAAATGCACCCTGCTGATTTATTAAGGCTAACCCTGTAACATATCTGTCCCGTATTGGCTTTATAAGATAACATCTGGAATACAATGAATGTTATTCTAAGTTTATGACAGTAGCTAGCCTTGTAGTCTGTGGGCTAAAGCCCCGATTGGCACCTCCAAATAAGGAAAATGGTGTGTGGAGTTTGGCTTTTGAAAACATTTTCAGTAAAAGGATGTTAATTTGTTTTAAAAAAAACAATTAAACTTGGGCTATATGTTATTTTATAGCAATATAACAGAAATTTTTTGTAATTAAACAAACACTAAAGTCAAAATTAAACTTAAAAAATTCAAACAGAGAATGCAATTCTAAGCAACTTTCCATCTCCCTTCCAATATGAAAATGTGCACAATCTTTTTATATGCACAGTTTCTGAGACACCAGCCTAAGTGTTTGTAAACAGCATGCAATTTTAAGCAACTTTCTAATTTACTCCTATTATCAATTTTTATTTGTTCTCTTGGTATCTTTATTTGAAAAAGCAGGAACGTAAGCTTACAAGCTGGCCCATCTTTGGTTTAGCACCCTGGAACAGCTTGCTGATTGGTGACTAAATGTACCCACCAATCAGCAAGCACTATCCAGGGTGCTGAATCATAAATGGGCTGGCTCGTAAGCTTACATTCCTGCTTTTTCAAATAAAGATACCAAGAGAACAAATAAAAATTGATAATAGAAGTAAATTAGAAAGTTGCTTAAAATTGCATGCTGTATCTGAATCATTAAAGAAAAATTTTTGGGTTCAGTGTTGCTTTAACATTGTTATATTAATACACTTTTTACCTCTGTTATTACCTTGTATCTAAGCCTCTGCAGACTGCCCCCTTATTTCAGTTATTTTGACAGACTTGCATTTTACCCAATCAGTGCTGACTCATAAATAACTCTACGAGAGTGAGCACAATGTTATATATATATATGCTAAAAGGAAAGTACTGAAAAAAATCCAGCGCCTAAAGAACAATCCCCCTTAAAAGATAAATACATTCAAATATAATTAATTGATGTGTATACATACAATAATTCACTAATATAAATGACCTCTAGTAGTTGTCACATTTGTAACACAGTAAAGATAACAATGGGTAATCAACAGAGTCCCAAATGGAGAGAGAGAAAAATAATGAGTCCCAGAGAAGAAACTTTGAAGTACGTATCCTATTGTAGCTTATATACTGTACTTACTGGACACTACCCCAATCGTATGAGGTAAGTGATAAGCAAAATCATGCCAATAATAACGTCAGGGCTGTGTGATCCAATGGTGAAGGAGATTTCAGCTTCACAATCCCTGCAGACGCTTCTTGCCTACTTCTGGTAAATGGCTCGTCACCAGTGACGTGCAGTGACGTCAGAGGCTGGTGAGGCAGTGGCTTGGATACGCCTTCATTCTTTAGATATCTTTTGTTGAAGAAATAGCAATGCACATGGGTGAGCCAATCACATGAGGTATCTATGTGCAGCGACCAATCAGCAGCTACTGAGCATATTTAGATATGATTTTCAACAAAGGATATCAAAAGAATGAAGACAATTAGATATTAGATGTAAATTGGAAAGTTATTTAAATTGCATGTTCTTTCTAAATCATGAAAGAAAACATATGGGTTTCATGTCCCTTTAAATGGTGTCTTGGAAAACTGGTCAACTTAGTAAACATCTGATTTTAGTCTAAAGGATTGTAACAGAAACACTTGCCAGATAACAAAATGCTTGCTCTGATTATGAGATCTAGAAATCCATGCCCATTAAAATATATGTTTAAAACATACTTTTTACTTTAATGCTGCAAATTATGCTTATAGATTCTTTCATTATTCAGTAAATATAAAAATGTCTTGATCCAGTGGCGGCTGGTGAAATTTAAAGATGGTGGGGTGCTTGACCCCACCCCTTTAAATAAAGCCACACCATCAGATGGCACTACCAATTCATTAATTAAATAAATAAAAGGTAGACAGAAACACATACACAGAGGGTTAAAGAGAGAAAGAGAGAGAAAGAGAAAGACACACACAGAGGGTTAGAGAGAGAGAGAGAGAGAGAGAGAGAGAAAGAGAGACATACAGAGGGTGAGAGAGAGAGAGAGACACACACACACAGAGGGTTAGAGAGAGAAAAAGAGAGAGAGACACACACACAGAGGGTTAAAGGGAGAGAGAGAGAGACACACACAGAGGGTTAGAGAGAGAGAGAGAGAGAGAAAAAGAGAGAGAGACACACACACAGAGGGTTAGAGAGAGAGAGAGAGAGACACACACACGCAGGGGGTTAGAGAGAGAGAAAGAGAGAGAGAGAGAGAGAAAGAGAGACATACAGAGGGTTAGAGAGAGAGAGAGAGACACACACAGAGGGTTAGAGAGAGAGAAAGAGAGAGAGACACACACAGAGGGTTAGAGGGAGAGAGAGAGAGAGAGACACACACAGAGGGTTAGAGAGAGAGAGACACACAGAGGGTTAGAGAGAGAGAAAGAGAGAGAGAGGCACACACAGAGGGTTAGAGAGAGAGAGAGAGACACACACACAGAGGGTTAGAGAGAGAGAAAGAGAGAGAGAGACACACACAGAGGGTTAGAGAGAGAGAGAAAGAGAGAGAGAGAGAGAGAGAGAGACACACACAATCACACAAAGAGGGTTAGAGAAAGAGAGAGAGAGACACAATCAAACACAGAGGGTTAGAGAGACGCATAAGGGATGAGAGAGTCAGAGGGGGAGGAAGAGAGACAGAGAGACCATGGGGAGAACAACACATAAGGAGAGAGATGGATAGATAGATAGAGATAGATAGACACACACACAAGGGGGGAGGGAGAGAGACCACTGCATTTTTAAGTAATAAAACAGCAGAGCTACAGAGAGTTCAGAAAGTGAAGGCAAGCTGTTAAGTTAGCGGGTGTAAAGGTTGAGGAAACAAAATACAAAAACGACCCTGCTGTAAAAGAGTAAAAAAAACACTAAACCACATTCATTAAATTATAATTTTCACTAACCGAATCCCTTTCAGTGAAATCTAATGTTGTAGAACTTACTTCAAAGATGTGTCTTAAACACTGCTTATTGACTGAATCTCTTCCTGCTCTGCCTCTGTTTGTATTAAGGAAGTGACAGTGGAACATTCCACTGCACTTAGAGGGGAAGTACAGAACTCTCTTTTTCACTTTAGCAAAAGCTGGCAGCTTCACAGCACAGCAACAAAATAAATGAAAGTAGTTTTTTTCCGTTTTTGTTTTGTTTTATATGATTTAACATCCAGCCCCAACCCTAAGTTCCACTTACTAATGCCTCTCACTGGATTGGGTCAGCCCAAATAGGACTGCCTCAAATAAGCAGTTAATGGGCCATCCAATGATCTTAAACACTGTCATCCAGTAGATGGCGCAGCATGTTGTGTAATGGTGGGCAGACCTGCTTGTGCCTCTCCATTGCACAACATGTATCTGTGAAGAAAAAAAATGCTGGGGAAAAAAATTGCAATTTTTTTATTTTATTTTTTTAAAGCCAATAAAAAAAATATATATTTTTGCCCATATGAGAGGTGAAGCACTGCCTCACCTGCCTCTAGTGACTGCACATCACTGCTCGTCACCTATTCATGCACAGTCCTCATGCACAGGAAGTCCTCTCCGTAGATTATTAATCTTCATTAATAATGAAAATCCGGCCGTCACATCAAAAAAGGAAAAATCTTCCAATTGTATAAAAGATGTGTTTATTAGCTCTACGTGTTTCAACGTTCAAAGACGTCTTTTTCAAGAGCAATTTTAAAATAGGTTAAAACAGTTGAAAGGTTTCAAAGACGTCTTTTTCAAGAGCAATTTTAAAATAGGTTAAAACAGTTGAAAGGTTTCAACTGTTTTAACCTATTTTAAAATTGCTCTTGAAAAAGACGTCTTTGAACGTTGAAACGCGTAGAGCTAATAAACACATCTTTTATACAATTGGAAGATTTTTCCTTTTTTGATGTGAAGGCCGGATTTTCATTATTAATGAAGATTAATAATCTACGGAGAGGACTTCCTGTGCATAAGGACTGTGCATGAATAGGTGACGTGCCATTTACCAGAAGTAGGCAAGAAGCGTCTGCAGGGATTGTGAAGCTGAAATCTCCTTCACCATTGGATCACACAGCCCTGACGTTATTATTGGCATGATCTCGCTTATCACTTACTGTTACAGAAGCATTAGTTATTTTGTTGTGCAGAGCTTATTTCCCAGCAGCAATGCCTGAACCAGCAAGCCAGCGCCTAAGAAGGGCTCCAAGAAAACCGTAACAAGTATCATTTCATAAAGAGTTAACTCTTTTTTTTCAGCTTTTAGAAACTATTGTCTAATTACACGTTTGCTGGCCTCAGCTCTAAGTTTAGTGATAACAAATCCCATTGTCTAATCACCTCTGGAGCCAGACTGCTAATTGATAAGATGAACTTGTAAACTTGTTATCTTAAGTACTGTAATCCTATTGTGGCCTGTCAAAGGACAGTGCTCTCTATCTAAATGTGTGATGGGGGATTTTGTGCTTCCCCCCCTCTCCCCCTGGGAGTGCCCTGTGTGCATGTAACCTTAATAAAAAGCAGGCTGGGCATCCCAGTCCTGAGTTCTTGTTTGACCCTCAATCGCAGCGTTGACTCGTTTTTGTGGGCAGAAGGGTATCCTAGCTGTACTGCAGCTAAGGGAGATTATTCTATATTTGCGAGACTCATATAGAATACTATGGAAAGCAGCTTCTCCCCTCTTTAGCAATAGGGATCCAGGCTACTAAGCGGTCCATCTCTCAGCGAGACTAAGGGTAACCGTAACATTTGGCGGCAGCGGCGGGATTTTCCTGGATTTCCTAGGAGAGGTACAGAACGGATGGAGAGCGCTTACGAAAAATTGAAGCGTACAACCCTAAAGGATTTACTTGAAAGCAGAGGGGGGTACGCCAGCAACCGGCCGAGGAGAGAGCTGATCGCAGAATTGACCGAACTGGATCAGAGCTTCACAATGGCGGAAACACCGACCACGATTAGTGACGAAAAAACCAGGATTGTTCGGGAAAGGCTCTCATTATACGGGCCAAACCCCTCCATGGAATTGGTACAGCAGTTGATGGCGGAGGCGGACGAGGATATACGAGAGACTCGAGCCCACGAACTCAACCTAGCGAACGCACACCGCAATGCTGAAGCCCCGCAGGTAATCCTCCCTGTCGAAAATGCTGGGAGGCCCAAGATACCCTATGCGGCATTTCGACCCTTCCTAGAGACCGAGACAGGGATTGATGAATATTTGGCGGACTTCGAAAGGCAATGTGCCCTGCACCAGATTCCCAACAGAGAGTGGCCCACGATATTGTCTGGGAAACTATCCGGGCGAGCCCTGGAAGCCTTTCGTACTCTGGGTGCTGAGGAAGTGACACAGTATGAGCTAGTTAAGGAGACACTGTTGCGACGGTACGCTGTAACTACGGACACGTATCGCCGACAGTTTCGGGGCACGGAAAAGAAGCCTAACGATACCCATATGGAATGGGCGCACCGAATGCGGAGAGCGGCAAATCACTGGCTGAGCGGAAGTAAAGCGGTGACTGGGGAGGAAATTTTACAATTGTTTCTCTTAAACATTTTTATAATGGCATGGAACAGCAAGGGAAGGAATGGCTGCGAGACAGGCGGCCTTCTACCTTAGAAGAAGCAGCCAAATTGGCCGATGAACATTATGACTCCCGTCTTCATGAACCCATGAACTACCGAGCTCCAGCACGGGTCGAACCCAGAGAGGTTTACCGTGCACCCCCTCGTGCTGAATTCCGAGCCCCAGTGCCCACAGGGCCCGTCCAACACTCAGGACCACCCAATAACAGCTCACCCTAATGAGCGTCCCAGACCGACTTGCCACCGATGCAAGCAACCAGGGCATTTCATGGCTAGCTGCCCCCTTAATACGCACCAGACACCCAGGAATTACAATTACCCCTCTGGGTCCTATCGTCCGGCCCGGGCCCTCTGTGTTAACCAAGAGGCCCCTATGGAGGGATATGTGGGGCCGCTTCATGAGGCAGACCCTGTATATGCTGCCTCAGATAACCGCCAGCACCATCGGCAGAGGGTATGGCTCGAGGGGCGATCTACCGAGGGATTGCGAGACACAGGGGCTACTATCACGCTGGTACAGAGTCATTTGGTGCCAGAGCACAAGCGATCCGGACAGACTGTGGCCGTTAGAGTGGCGGGGGGGGGGGGGATGTGTACAAAATTCCAACAGCTAAAGTGCATCTTGATTGGGGAGCGGGAAAGGGGGCTGTGAACGTGGGCCTAATGGATAATTTACCTGCCGAAGTACTACTGGGCAACGATTTGGGCCCCATGACTTCTGCCTATGCTCCAGTATGCAACAACGAGGCGGACCCAGTGACTACACGGGCCCAAGCCCGGACGGAGCGAGAGCTCTCACCAGTGCGGGAGACACAGGTAAGACCTACCCCGACCTTGCCTGACAGGTTAGGCCCCATACCCTGGGACACCCCAGATGCTTTCGAGGCAGAGTCTAAGACTGACCCGACCTTGCAAAAGTACCGGGAACGAGCAGAGACCGGAGGGGGCGGGGCAGATAACGAAACATTCTTATGGGAAAAAGGGAAACTATACCGCTGGACAGAGAAAAGGGGACAGCGTAGGCGACAGCTGGTAGTGCCCCACAAATACCGTCAAGAAATCCTCAAAATAGGCCACGACATCCCCTTAGCAGGCCACCTAGCCGTTACCCGTACCCTACACCGCATTACTCACACGTTCTTTTGGCCAGGGGTGCACGCTGACGTTAGAACTTACTGTAACACCTGCGATGTGTGTCAACGAGTAGGAAGGCGAGGCGATCACCCTAAAGCCCAGCTAGTAAATATGCCCATTGTAGAGGAACCCTTCAGCCGGGTTGCTATTGACCTAGTGGGACCACTGGCTACCCCTAGTCCCTCCGGTAAGCGATACATTCTTACCGTAGTGGACTACGCTACCAGGTACCCAGAGGCTGTCGCCCTATCCAACATACAAGCGGATACGGTAGCGAATGCACTAGTACAGGTGTTCTCCCGGGTAGGATTTCCAAAAGAAATCCTATCCGACCGAGGCACCCAATTTACGGCTGAATTGACCCAACAACTCTGGCAGGTTTGCAAAATTAAGTCCCTCCTGAGCTCCCCATACCACCCCCAGACGAACGGGCTGTGTGAGAGGTTCAATGGGACCCTCAAGCAAATGCTCAAGACGTTCACTCAGGAATACCGAGACTGGGAACGCTTCCTGCCGCACCTCCTATTTGCTTATCGGGAGGTGCCCCAGGAAACGACAGGGTTCTCTCCCTTCGAGTTGCTCTACGGAAGAAAGGTACGGGGACCCCTAAACCTGATCCGGGAGCACTGGGAGGGAGAGATGGAGGCTGACGGTGTCCCCATTGTGCCATACGTGCTGGAACTCAGGGACCGAATGGAGCAATTAGCCAAATCCGTGCGGGCTAATCTCCAGTTAGCCCAGAGAAGACAGAAAGTATGGTACGATCGGGGGGCCCGAAACAGAATCTTCACCATAGGACAAAAGGTGTTAGTACTTAAGCCGGTGAAGACAGACAAATTGCAGGCGTCCTGGCAGGGTCCCTACCAGATCGTAGAGAAAAGGGGAGACACCACTTATGTGATAGCTAGCTGCCACGACAACAATCTTAGAAAGACATTCCATGTAAACATGCTCAAGGAATATTTTGAGCGACCAGAGAACGTGACGGCCGTATGTTGTTCCCCTCAGGAAGACCCCAACAGTTTACCCATTCCAGACCTATTAGAAAAGAGCCTCCCCACAGGTATAGTGGCGCAGGTTCAGATAGGGGACCGACTTAGCCCCACTGAAAGGGAGCAGCTCAACCAACTCCTCCAGTCCAAACACCTCACCTTCTCCCCGAAGCCAGGGTACACTACTTTAACCACCCACCAGGTAGATACTCCGGGACAAGCTCCCTTGCGCCAGGCTCCGTACCGAATCCCCGAAGCAGTTAGGACAGGAATGAAGAAGGAGATCGATGAGATGCTCCAGCTCAGGGTAATTGAGCCCTCCGATAGTCCCTGGGCCTCCCCAGTTGTCTTGGTGCCCAAGAAAGATGGGACCACCCGGTTCTGCGTAGACTATCGGAGGCTCAATGAAAATACCGTGACGGACGCTTACCCTATGCCCAGGGTAGACGAGCTACTCGATCGTATAGCCAGGGGAAATTACCTGACCACTATTGACCTCTGCAAAGGTTACTGGCAGATTCCCCTGGCCCCGGAGGCTATCCCCAAGTCGGCATTCGTCACCCCATTCGGCTTATATCAGTTTAGGGTAATGCCGTTTGGGATGAAGAATGCCCCAGCTACATTCCAGCGCTTGGTGGATAGGCTCCTGGATGGCTTCCAGAGTTTTGCTTGCGCCTACCTGGACGATATAGCGATCCACAGTGAGTCCTGGGAGGACCACTTAGCTCATGTGGGAATGGTTCTGGATCAGATCCGGGCTGCTGGCCTGACTCTGAAGCCAGAAAAATGCCACTTTGGGATGGCCGAGGTACAGTACCTGGGTCACCGGGTGGGGTGTGGAAAGCAGCGACCAGAGCCAGCCAAAATAGAAGCTGTCGCCAACTGGCCCACCCCCATCACTAAGACTCAGGTCCTAGCCTTCCTGGGCACTTCAGGGTACTATAGACGGTTCGTACCAGACTACAGCACACTTGCCAAACCCCTGACTGACTTGACCAAGAAGAACTTACCTCGACAGGTCCTGTGGTCTCCCCACTGTGAAACGGCTTTCCAGGCTCTCAAAAATGCTCTAATTAACGCTCCTGTCTTGGCGGCCCCAGCCCTTAACAAACGTTTTATCGTCCATACAGATGCTTCCATGTTCGGGCTGGGAGCCGTCCTCAGCCAAGTAGGCGAAGATGGAGGGGAGCATCCAGTTGCCTACATCAGCCGGAAGCTCCTGCCCCGCGAAGTCAGCTATGCAGCGGTCGAAAAGGAGTGTTTGGCTTTGGTGTGGGCATTAAAGAAATTGACTCCCTATTTATATGGTCAGGAGTTCACTCTGGTCACCGACCATAACCCGTTGGTGTGGCTGAACCGGGTCTCTGGAGATAACGGCAGGCTATTACGTTGGAGCTTATCGTTGCAACCCTTCAATTTCACCATTACTTACAGACCTGGGAAACAGAATGGCAACGCCGACGGGTTGTCCAGACAAACCGACCTCAGCCCCGCATAACCAGTGGTCTGGACAGCCTTAGTCTGCCCCGAAAAGGGGTCAGACCGTGTCTGCCAGAGTGTTCCACAGAAAGGGAGCACTGTTACAGAAGCATTAGTTATTTTGTTGTGCAGAGCTTATTTCCCAGCAGCAATGCCTGAACCAGCAAGCCAGCGCCTAAGAAGGGCTCCAAGAAAACCGTAACAAGTATCATTTCATAAAGAGTTAACTCTTTTTTTTCAGCTTTTAGAAACTATTGTCTAATTACACGTTTGCTGGCCTCAGCTCTAAGTTTAGTGATAACAAATCCCATTGTCTAATCACCTCTGGAGCCAGACTGCTAATTGATAAGATGAACTTGTAAACTTGTTATCTTAAGTACTGTAATCCTATTGTGGCCTGTCAAAGGACAGTGCTCTCTATCTAAATGTGTGATTGGGGATTTTGTGCTTCCCCCCCTCTCCCCCTGGGAGTGCCCTGTGTGCATGTAACCTTAATAAAAAGCAGGCTGGGCATCCCAGTCCTGAGTTCTTGTTTGACCCTCAATCGCAGCGTTGACTCGTTTTTGTGGGCAGAAGGGTATCCTAGCTGTACTGCAGCTAAGGGAGATTATTCTATATTTGCGAGACTCATATAGAATACTATGGAAAGCAGCTTCTCCCCTCTTTAGCAATAGGGATCCAGGCTACTAAGCGGTCCATCTCTCAGCGAGACTAAGGGTAACCGTAACACTTACCTCATACGATTGGGGTAGTGTCCAGTAAGTACAGTATATAAGCTACAATAGGATACGTACTTCAAAGTTTCTTCTCTGGGACTCATTATTTTTCTTTCTCTCCATTTGGGACTCTGTTGATTACCCATTGTTATCTTTACTGTGTTACAAATGTGACAACTACTAGAGGTCATTTATATTAGTGAATTATTGTATGTATACACATCAATTAATTATATTTGAATGTATTTATCTTTTAAGGGGGATTGTTCTTTAGGCGCTGGATTTTTTTCAGTACTTTCCTTTTAGCATTTTATTTTAGGGATTACCTAGAAAGGGTTCTCCCGCTCACTGAAAACTAAATCCACAGCAGACTTTGTACCTTTCTCCTTAATACAATCAGAATATCTTGTATAATACACACATAGGATATCCTTTGTTTATTCATACAAAATTATAAACATATTAAGCTCAAATATTGGTTGTAGATCAAACTGTAGTTTTGCGCAACCCCATACCAGAAAGCTTACAACTTCACTTGTTGTATATATATGGCACACATAAACTAGCACTGTCTAACTGTGAAAAACTGTAAAAATGCACTGAGGTTAGAGGCGGCCTTCAACAACTTAGAAATCAGTTTGAGCCTACCTAGGTTTAGCATTCAACAAAGAATACCAAGAGAACAAAGTAAATTTGAGTATAAAAGTAAATTGAAAAGTTGTTTAAAACTGCATGTCATATCTGAATCATGAAAGTTTAATTTTGACTTGACTGACCCTTTAATATAATCAGATATGAATTCGGCAGAAGAAACAGTGAAGTAAGCACAATTTTTGTTGCCAAATGGTGCTAAACCTTTTGAATTTTTCCTATATTGTTAATAATCTTATAAATATTATATTGAGTATCTATGGTACCTTTTTTTTTAATTTAACAAGACATTAAAGAACATTTCAAATCTATCAAATATTAATGATTAAAGTTAAATTGCTTATCAAGCATTGATTAATAAGAACACAATTTATTATTGTAACCAATAAAAACAAGTAGTAGTGTGGTAGCCCAGAGGTATAGTGCTAGAAATTTTCCTTTGTATCCAAGAAAAAGCACTTCCTTTTTGAAAGAATTATACGCAATTCTCTTGGAAGTGTTATGAATTCAAATCATAGTTCTGTTTAGTCTACTTTTAAATCTGAAACTGCCTCACATTCTCATCTTTTTTACTGCCTTTTATTTTAGCTAATCTATAAAAAATAAAGGAAACGTGTAGTAAAAGAAGAGAAAAAGTATCGTCATCAGTCTCCTTGCATTGCTGGCACCATTAACAACATAGAATTTCATGGAGGATGGATTTGGCAAGTGCTGAACAAACATTTAAACACTAAATAATGGTACACCTACATTCAGCTGGCTAATTTTATTTACACACACAACATTAGGCTTTTAGTCTGTCTTTTCTTTTCACAAATGTGAGGCTCATTTAGATGCACCTGAGATGATTTTGGTTGGGACACCATTGTTTTCTTTTCAAATGGTGGTTCAAAACACCACAAACCTCAGAGATTAAATGACTATTTAAAGTCAACTAGAGGTTTAACATGATGGGAGGGAGTCAAATTACATTTTTGTTTTTTAAGAGTTGTGTTTGTATTTCTGAAATTAGATTTCTACCAATTTGATGAATTTATAAAATTTAGAAATATGCATTTAGATTAAAGGGATACACTTAAAGGGCCACTAAACCCAAAATCTTTCTTTCATGATTCAGATAGAGAATAGAAATTTAAACAACATTACAAATTACTTCTATTATTTATTTTGCTTCATTTTTTATATATCCTTAGTTGAAGAAAAAGCAATGCACATGGTGAGCCAATCACGCGAGGCTTCTATGTGCTGCAACCAATCAGCAGCTACTGAGCATATCTAGATATGCTTTTCAGCAAAGAATATCAAGAGAATAAAACAAATGAGATAATATAAGTAAATTAGAAAGATGTTTAAAATTGCATTCTCTTTCTAAATCATGAAAGAAAAAATGTGGGGTTCATGGCCCTTTAATACAGACAGATTGTCAAAATGGATATAGGCCATCTAATATCTATCTACCAAAATAAAGAAAATGTAGTTGTAGCCTATATAAATATAAATCATACGTATAAAAGTCTAGATTTCCATTCAGTTACACATCAAATCATCCAATGAAAAATAAAATAAAGTTTTAATATATTTAAAAAAATCAAATCGCACTTATCGAGTGTAAACAAGTTCAAAACAACTAAAACTTTATAGAACATGGGTTTATTAAATCTAGGAGCACGTTATGCTTTGTTAACAAAAATGTCTAGAGAGAAAGAAAAGGACACAAATGCCTATTTTAAAGGATTATTTTAGATGGAATGAACATGAAACTAAATGCCTATTAAAGTATTTTTTTTTTCAAATTCATAAATGCTACTCTCATCCAGTCCAAAAAAATGGGGCTCTTTTGTAATACGTTGAATCTATCAGCCAAGACTCAATGTATTTAAAAATCAAGTAGATCAAACAACTAAAGACGTTGTAGAACTGCTCAACATAGAAGTAAAAAATAAATGTAATTTTGCCAGGATAATATAGACAATCTACATGTGGTAATTTAGTCAAAGGTGTAATTCAGGTTTGTCAACAACCTAAACTTCAAGCTTAGTGGTGCAACATCCCAGAAAAAAATAAAACAAACAGGTACAAAATAATGT
Source organism: Bombina bombina (assembly GCF_027579735.1). NCBI lineage: Eukaryota > Metazoa > Chordata > Amphibia > Anura > Bombinatoridae > Bombina > Bombina bombina. The sequence goes on from NC_069506.1 coordinate 99,010,023, forward strand.
AATGAAGTTTATACAACCACTCCCTAAAATTTGCCTGAGGGATGTGAAAAAAACTCACAATTACTTACAGGGGCTGCCCTTATGGAATTCCCTATGAAAGGAACTGTCCTTGTAAGTTGCAAGATGTCTCCTATACTATAGATAATTAGTACATTGGAAAGGGAAACTTTGCTGGGAAGAGCTAAGTTAGCAGGGGGTTACACTTTAAAATGAAATACTGCAGCCAATATAAAGGGCTCGATTTATCAAACAAGGACGGACAGGGGCATACATAATCGCCCCAGTCCACCAAGCTTCTCTTCTGGAGGGCAGCAATCCACTGCCTGCATTTACCTTTGCACACAAATGCTTCTGTGCGCTTGTGTGCAACCCCGCCCCCTGCATGTGCACTGCCAATCACCCGCAGGCAGGAGCTTTCAATCTCTCCGGTCGAAAGAGACCCAGCAACGTTTCCCTTTCCAATTAACCTAATTATCTAGTATAGGAGTTATCTTGCAACCCACAAGGACAGCCTCTTTTCTTAGGGTATTGCATCTATTGCGTCCGCTATATACCATCTTGTTTTTTAGACTACTATTGGCTCATTCAACAGGGTTGCTGCAACATTGTTGTCCTATCATTAAAGGGTTAACAAATGTCTAAGATTAAATTGTACAGATTGTATATCTTTAAACACATCTAAAATATAGTATAGGTGGAGGTTTCAACAGACACAAATAGGTATTTTAAATGTAAAAATAAAAATAAAGGAGCTATTTGTAACCAATCCATACATTCCAGGGTGTGAAACAGATAATTTGGCTGAGAAAATGTCACAGTGCAATGTCCCTTTAATCTTTTGATAGAATTTTTAGAATGCGTTGAGGATACCAAATGAACAAAAACAACACACTTTGAGACTTTTATAAATCAAGTCACTCCTTAGGATATGTTGTCTGAAAATATTCTGCACTTCCCATGGAAATGTGTGTGGGTAAGGACCTTTAAACAGAAATATTCTAATTAATCAGTCCAGCAGAATGCAGGGATTCTACTGTCTGTTCTTTAATTATTCCATGGGGCCGAATGATCAAGCTCTGAATGGAGCTTGATGCCCCTGTTTCCACCGCGAGACTTCAGCCTTGCGGAAACAGCAGTTATGGAGCAACGGTCTTAAGATCGCTGCTCCATAAATGGTCCGCTGCCTCCGAGGCTGCGGTCTGCAATCTGCCCGATCCTACACGATCGGGTTGATTGACACCCCCTGTTAACTCTGCTGTGATGCCCCTCAGTGTGATTCTATCTTACCTGGGCCAGTGTATACGAATTGTCCTGCTTATACCATTTACCAAATTTTCACCATGCCTAAAGTTCTGATCTAGAAGGTTGAACTGGGAAGTTAAACTCTGCAGTACAATAATGCAGCTATATGAATCAGAAGTGAGTGGGGTCTTATCTGTGGTGAGCCTGCTGTCCCTTCACTACTTCCCCTGCCTGTCCCCTGGGTAGATCCACAAAGGAAGCAGCTGCTCCAGTGCCAACGAGACGCTGACTAAATATGAGCCCATTTGATGCATTTATTTTTGAATAGACAGTGGAATACAGGTATGGCTTGATCTATATACACTTGTGTTGTCAAAGAGATACAGGTGCCCTACAATGTAGATCTTTTAACATCTACAGGGGGAAAAAAATATATTGATGTTTACTGAAAATGTATTTATAATGGCGTCCAAGGGGTAGATTTAACAAGCAGCGCATGCTTCTTTCTACCCCCGAAGTTTCAGGTCCGCCTTTTAGGTGGCGGACTGCAATCATCCCTATCCGATCGGGTTTGATTGACACTCCCTGCTAGCGAATGTGCAGGGGGCGGCATTGCACAAGCGTTTAACAAGAAATGCTTGTGCAATGTTAAATGCCGACAGCGTATGCTGTTAGCATTTAGCGATGCCCAGCGGACATGATTTGCTACAGCTAATCATGTCTGCCCAACATTTGATAAATTGACCCCCAAATCTTTAATTTACAAAAAGGGGATAAAAAACGACTTCCATCTAAGCAAAAGGCTAATATACTGTATAAATATATATATATATATATATATATATATATATACACACAGTATATGTGTGTCTATATAATAATTCCATAATAATATTTAATAGTGTGTTTTACTGTGTATTTACTGTAAATATTTCACATTCCAATAATCTTCACATACAGGAATATTTTATTTTTATAGTAAATACATATTTTATAGATAGATAAATATTTTACATTAACATTATCAGATATATTTAGAAATATCTATTTAATAATGAAAATTACAAAAAATTCTATGTGAAGAACATAGGAACATTAAATACGTGTAATGTGCTTCGTGTTTCACAATGTAGAAAACAGAAAAAATATATTTTTATTATTAAACAGATATATATATATGATAATGTTAATGTAATATATATATATATATATAGGAATAGATATACAGGTATAGGTATATACAACTATATATAGAAATATGTATATACAATAAAAATAACATATTCCTCTATGTGAAGAACATTGGAATGTGAAATATTTATAATTCCTGTCAGGTTAGCTCGCGAGTGATAAGTGTTAGGTTTTTTCTTCTACGTTCTTCATTGAAGTCTACGGGGCGAATGTGTTAGCGTGGTTGCAATATCCAAAGTCCTGAACTTTTACTTTCGACTTGTAATACACATGCTAACCTGCATACGCAAAATCTAGCCCTCTGTAAATGTAAAGGAATTTTTTTATGCAGAGAGGACAAAGCATTATACGTTTTTAAATGTAATCTGACTGCTGGTGATCTACATATGCATTATTAATACTAACCAAACATCATAAAATTCCAATCCAAACCAAATAATACAAAAACAGAAAGAAAAGATTTATAAAAATTAATAGTGATAAAAGTATCCTTGTCTCATTCAGATTTATAAACCTTAAGGTCTAGATAACAAATGGCACACTAAGGTTAGTGCGCAAGTTATAAGTTGAAATCAAACGCATTCGCATGAGCACAAACTAAATTTGTGCTTGTTGAGTTATCGCAAATAAAGAGCTCGTGTAAAGGCTCAGGATAAAAAAAAAAAAAGTGCACCAAAACACAACATAAATTAAAATAAAGTGTTACACTCATATTTACACTATCTGCTAAAAATGCTTCATATACATATATATATATATATTTTAAGGTTCAAAGCTATATGGTATATGACAAGGTGTTTGACAGGAAAGTGCTATATTGTATACATTATCACATATGTCTAAATATGTGTATGGATATACTGTATATATATATATACATGCATACTGTATATACTGTATGTATATGTGAATATATTTGTATATACATGTGTATTTAAGTGTGTATATGTGTTTATAAGAAAAAAATAATTTTTCAAAATTCTTTTTATTCTTCTTTCACTCTGAATGAAAAATATTTCGCCAATAGTTCGTCCTATTCAATCCATTATTTTTTGATCTTTTTATTACTAATTTTTTTTCTTTCTTTCACTGATTTTTTATGGTCAACAGACCTTTGATTGTTAATCACTGATGTTACTTATTTATAAGTTAGTATTACACTCACTAGCAGTTTTCACTGTGCCTATTGTCTCTTTGTCCTATTGGCTGTTGTTTTCTATATAATCTCTTCACAGGTAACACTACTAGATCTCTGATGAAGCGCATGTGAGCATGCGCGAAACGCGTCAGATCTAGCACCCCTTGCACACCTGTGTTAGTGCTACTCACCTTGTGTATCCAATAAAGTCACTTGGCATCAAGTTCCGGGGTCCTCGTTTTTCCTTGTGTATCCTATATATATATATATATATATATATATATATATATATATATATATATATATATATATATATATATATATATATATATATATATTATATATATATATTTGTATATATTAAGCATGTACATACATATATTCACATATATACATATTTAAAAAAACAAAGGAAGAATATATTCAGGACATATGTTAATATCCTAAAATAGCAAGGGAATTAATAGGCACACATGAAGTACTAGAAAAATATGTATATCTTTATTATCCCAGACCACATATCAGTGGATCACATGTCATAGCTTAACTAAACCACCTAAAGTGAATACTAAAAACCTATAAAACAAATGGTAAAAGAAAGCATTCGGATCGATCCTCATTCCTAAGCATACGTATGCAAAACTAGGATATATCTAATATACAAATCTATATCGATTATACATAAATGACCATGTACACAAACAATGCCACAGGATATAAAACAGTGAGCAGACTGATGATAATAAACCTGCTGCATTACTGAGTAGTCAGTTCAAAGTCACTGAAAAAGTCACAGGTGAGTGAATAATTCGACCGCAGCAATTCCTGCCGCACACAGGGTGATTCTAATAGTAAGCCTTTAGGATAATAGCAACAGATAACATCACTTATCTGAGACATCTTGCTCCAATGTTTCAAACAGCCTGCTTGTTTTTACATACAGCGATTACTGAGCGTCTGACGTCTCCTACAGTGGGAGTGGTGTAACCGTCATCAGAGTCTGTGAGTGGATCTTTACCGATTCTCATAGGTCACAGGAATTCCAGCTGAAACGGCAAGTAGCCGAAGTAATCTGCAGACTTTAACGGAGTAAACATAAATACCAAGATGTTAAGGGATAGATGTTCTCTCTATTGAACGGGTCCTCACCGTATTCATATGTCCCTCTTGTCAAGTACTATTAGCAGCACTGTAGCATACGCTCTCATGTCAGCTCATAGGAAAGTTAAACAGATGTGTCCTGTTTAGTCATAGACAAAAATTGTAGCTTATTTAGGCTTATTAAGCCAAAGTAGGATCACAACGCTTCTTATTACCACTGGTTACTGATTATCCAGGAGATAGTCGACTTCCTCCTGGAATATATTACACATCAGTGCCAACGCACGTTTCACCCCCACAGCAAGTGTGTGTCACAGGGGTTCATCAGGGCATACTGAGTCCTCACCGGACTTCCTCATTTAAAGGCACACCTGATTCATTTCAGGTGATCCTCCCACACTTCATAGCTAATATCTTAAAGCTATAGCATTTTTATCCTGTGTGTTAAATTCAGCCCTAAATAAAATAAATTCCTTTCATAGTATGTTGCATAAAGTTATATACATTTTTGAGTTTGGCCTAACTTAATTCCTAGTCTTCCCAAACAAAACTTATTACAACCTGAAATAAAGAATTCACCTTATATTATAACATACACTCTGTCAGAATCTATAGATATAAAGATATTTATACTTATAGGAAACTGGCGTATTCCAGCTTGTCATTTAACCCTGCTGGATGCCTAGTTCCTAATCTATAGATCCATTTGGCTTCTTTTTGCAATAGGACCTTATCATTATTACCACCTCGTCCATGTGTTATTCCTTTATCTACGATAATAAATTTTAAAGATTCCACATTGCCATTATGAAAAGCACAAAAATGTCTGGCAACATTTGTATCTCTCGAGTGAAGTATATCATCACGGTGCTCTTGTACCCAGTCCTTCACTAGCCTTTTCGTTTTACCAACATAAAAAACCGGGCACGAGCACCGTAGAAGATATATCACTCCTTCAGATTTGCAATTAAAAAAGAATTTTATATCATAGGTCTCCCCATTTTGGACAGAGAATTGTTTTGTGTCATCCGTGTGGGCACAATACACACAGTGCCCACAGGGATAACTACCTTTAATTCCCTTGTCCTTTCGTAGCCTCTAGTGAACTGGCTTTTTACCAACTTATCTCTTAGACTCTGGGCTTTTCTAAACGTCATCAAGGGTCTATCACCTATGACATTCTTAACCTTATCATCCAGGGTAAGTATATGCCAGTTTTTATTCATTGCTGACCTGATATTGTCCCATTGGTTATCAAAATTAGAAATAAATCTAATCTGGCCCCCATCTGATCTTTTATTGTCTCTGTACAGGAGGTCATCCCTAGACATCTTTCTAGCTTTCCAAAGAGACTTCTTGAGACATTTATTAGAGTATCCCCTTTTCAAAAATCTGTCCTTCATCATTGAAGCATGAACATCAAATTTAGAGAGATAGGATCAATTCCTCCTCAAGTTGAAATCAAACGCATTTGCATGAGCACAAACTAAATTTGTGCTTGTTGAGTTATCGCAAATAAAGAGCTCGTGTAAAGGGTCAGGATAAAAAAAGAAATGTGCACCAAACACAACATAAATTAAAATAAAGTGTTACACTCATATTTACACTATCTGCTAAAAAGGCTTCATATAAATATATATATATTTTTTTAAGGTTCAAAGGTATATGGTATATGACAAGGTGTTTGACAGGAAAGTGCTATATTGTATACATTATCACATGTCTAAATATGTGTATGGATATACTGTGTGTATATATATATATATACTGTATATATATATATATATATATATATATATATATATATATATATATATATATACATACTGTATATACTGTATGTATATGTGAATATATTTGTATTTAAGTGTGTATATATATTTTTATATATATATATATATATTATATATATATACAGGGAGTGCAGAATTATTAGGCAAGTTGTATTTTTGAGGATTAATTTTATTATTGAACAACAACCATGTTCTCAATGAACCCAAAAAACTCATTAATATCAAAGCTGAATAGTTTTGGAAGTAGTTTTTAGTTTGTTTTTAGTTATAGCTATTTTAGGGGGATATCTGTGTGTGCAGGTGACTATTACTGTGCATAATTATTAGGCAACTTAACAAAAAACAAATATATACCCATTTCAATTATTTATTTTTACCAGTGAAACCAATATAACATCTCAACATTCACAAATATACATTTCTGACATTCAAAAACAAAACAAAAACAAATCAGTGACCAATATAGCCACCTTTCTTTGCAAGGGCACTCAAAAGCCTGCCATCCATGGATTCTGTCAGTGTTTTGATCTGTTCACCATCAACATTGCATGCAGCAGCAACCACAGCCTCCCAGACACTGTTCAGAAAGGTGTACTGTTTTCCCTCCTTGTAAATCTCACATTTGATGATGGACCACAGGTTCTCAATGGGGTTCAGATCAGGTGAACAAGGAGGCCATGTCATTAGATTTTCTTCTTTTATACCCTTTCTTGCCAGCCACGCTGTGGAGTACTTGGACACGTGTGATGGAGCATTGTCCTGCATGAAAATCATGTTTTTCTTGAAGGATGCAGACTTCTTCCTGTACCACTGCTTGAAGAAGGTGTCTTCCAGAAACTGGCAGTAGGACTGGGAGTTGAGCTTGACTCCATCCTCAACCCGAAAAGGCCCCACAAGCTCATCTTTGATGATACCAGCCCAAACCAGTACTCCACCTCCACCTTGCTGGCGTCTGAGTCGGACTGGAGCTCTCTGCCCTTTACCAATCCAGCCACGGGCCCATCCATCTGGCCCATCAAGACTCACTCTCATTTCATCAGTCCATAAAACCTTAGAAAAATCAGTCTTGAGATATTTCTTGGCCCAGTCTTGATGTTTCAGCTTGTGTGTCTTGTTCAGTGGTGGTCGTCTTTCAGCCTTTCTTACCTTGGCCATGTCTCTGAGTATTGCACACCTTGTGCTTTTGGGCACTCCAGTGATGTTGCAGCTCTGAAATATGGCCAAACTGGTGGCAAGTGGCATCTTGGCAGCTGCACGCTTGACTTTTCTCAGTTCATGGGCAGTTATTTTGCGCCTTGGTTTTTCCACATGCTTCTTGCGACCCTGTTGACTATTTTGAATGAAACGCTTGATTGTTCGATGATCACGCTTCAGAAGCTTTGCAATTTTAAGAGTGCTGCATCCCTCTGCAAGATATCTCACTATTTTTGACTTTTCTGAGCCTGTCAAGTCCTTCTTTTGACCCATTTTGCCAAAGGAAAGGAAGTTGCCTAATAATTATGCACACCTGATATAGGGTGTTGATGTCATTAGACCACACCCCTTCTCATTACAGAGATGCACATTACCTAATATGCTTAATTGGTAGTAGGCTTTCGAGCCTATACAGCTTGGAGTAAGACAACATGCATAAAGAGGATGATGTGGTCAAAATACTCATTTGCCTAATAATTCTGCACTCCCTGTATATTCACATATATACATATGTACACACTTTGGAGCCCTTTCTAGTTAAATACCTGAAAACTTTAAAAATAATTTTTAATATTTTATAAGGTAATGTTCTTCACATAGTAGAAAATGTTCTTTGTATTTTTAAATATATGTTCTTATATATACCTGTATATATTCATATAGATATATAGTTATGGATATATATTTTACAAATAATTAATGAGATATAGATAGAAATATATATTTTAAAATAAAGCAAACATTTTCTTCTATGTGAAGAACATTGGAATGTAAAATATTCCTAACTACCTTTGGGTTTCGCACTGTAGGTCTGACGCGGTGCTGGGTTAGCGTGCAAAGGTTTTTGTTTTTTCGTAACGCGCTCAATTGAAATCTATCGGGAGAAAAAGTTAGCACGGTCGCAAATCCAAAGTCCTGAAGGTAACATACATCGGGTTTCACTTTTGTGCAAACATTTTACTTTTAACTTGTAATACGCACGCTAAACCACACACGTACTTCCAGCAGTGTTTGCGTGCGGAAATGCTAAATAGTGCAGCACTTGTAATCTAGCCTTAAATGTGTAGTTGTATTGATCATTAAAATAGTATTTTTGTTGGCATTAAAATATACTATTTTGCGAATTTTTATTTTTTAGCTTAGCTATATCCCCAAAGCCTTAAACATTTTACATGTTATTTGCTTAGCATACCGAATATTAAATGTTTCCAACATTTTGTTTGCTCTCAGACCTATTTGATGAAATTCCTATGACACCCCGAATTTGCCTTATATTCAATTCTGACACCCTCCAAATTCTAACTGTAATACAATGATATAACAATGTAAAGAGTAGGGATGGGCGAATGTTTCTAAAAATTCGAAATTTAAAACGAATTTTGATACATTCGTTCGTTCTAAAAGAATTTCGAATGTTTATATAGCATTCTAACATTCTATTTTCAAATTTTCGTTTTCAATTTTTTCAATAAAATGTCGAAAATATTCGTTTGAATAATAGAATGTTTAGCTATGTATTCATTCAATTTTGAAATGTAATATTTGAATTTGAATGTGACATTCAAATTTGAAATAGTATTTCTAGTCTAATACTGTGTTTTTTAAATGTAGTATTCGAATTCAAATGTGACATTCAAATTCGAATGTGACATTCAAATTCGAAATAGTATGTCTAGTTTACAACTGTGTTTAATAAATGTGATATTCGATTTGAATGTGATATTCGATTCGAATGTGACATTCGAATTCAAAATAGTATTTCTAGTCTAATACTGTGTTTTATAAATGTAATATTCAAATTTGAAAGTGACATTCGAATTTGAATGTGACATTCGAAAACTGTAAATAACATTTGAAAATAGAATTTTTAAGAATATTCGTTCTTATCAACATTCTATTATGTAAATCAAATTTCTACAGTAACATTCGTTCTAACATTTGAATATAAACACATTCGCCCATCCCTAGTAAAGAGGCATGATACCCAAATAATGAATCACTTGAAAGTGATGAAGTATATCTGTAAAAAGCTGATTATAAAATATCACATGCACATTTCTATCTAAAAGGACAGATATGTTACCACAAAACTTCCTCAGTAGTCACATTCAACTGTAATGGGTTTGAAGCAGCCAATCAGGACTAGCAAGAGACCATGCATAGGTCACATGCAAACACAGTCATGTTACTTAACCTCCTTAGTTTCAAGATGTTTACTATGACATCTCACAAGATTTTGGAGAGATTTGCAGTGAGCTCAACAGTAATGAAGCTGGTTGGCTGCTATTTTTTCTTTCTTTCACCAAATAGGAGACATTAGAAAGAGATTTTGAGGTAAAATATTTTTTTTTACACAGATATGTTCATGTCATATTTCCTTGTCAGCTTTTTAAGTTAAGCTACATCTCTTTCAAGTGATTAAAAGGATATGAAACTCAAAAATGTTATTCTGTGATTCAGACAGAGCATACGATTTTAAAAAAGTTTCCAATTTACGTCTTTTATCAAATTTGCTTCAATCCCATGATATTGTGTGTTGAAGAGATACCTAGGTAGGCATCTGGAGCACTACATGTCAGGAAGTAGTTTTGTAGTATTTAATTCATTGAATAACATTCTTGCAAAGCTGTTGCAATATAGTGCTCCAAAAATGTGCCAGCTCCTAAGCATATGTCCCTTCTTTTTAACAAAAGATATCAAAAGAACAAAGAAAATGTGATAATAGAAGTAAATTAGACAGTTGTTTAAAATTGCATTCTCTATATGAATCATGAAAGGAAAATTTTGGGTTTCATGTCCCTTTAAGCATATGGGTATTATGTCCATTTAATGTGTGAGATATTGTAATACAACTATAGATGTTAATGATAAGCACTCCTTAGTAGGAGTACAAGACTGTGGAAAATATAGGTGAATGCTTAGTAAATATTAAACATAATATTGTGTTTACCATGAAGCTCATTAGCAGCTTCAGAGCCATCAATGAATGTAAGGTCACTTAAAATTAAGACTATGGGGCCAATTTATCAAGGGCCGAACGGCCCCTGACGCCCCTGTTTCCGCACAAGCCTTCAGGCTGAGACTGCGGACATCAATCTGCCCGATCCTATACGATCGGGCTGATTGACACCCTTGCTATTGGCCGATTGGCCACAAATCTGCAGGGGGCGGCATTGCACAAGCAGTTCACTAGAATTGCTTGTGCAATGTAAAATGCCGACAACGTATGCTGTCGGCATTCAGTGATGTCTGACAGACATAATACACTACAGCGTATCATGTCCGCCAGATAATGATAATTTGGCCCCTATGAGTTTATGCATAAAGAAATATACCATGAGCAAGTTTATATTTTTTTTCCATACCTTCAGCCATAAATTAAAAAAGCAGAGTTTTTTTTTGTCCAGATAGCCTGGGAAGAATCATTGCCTTATTTAAAATACAAATTTTAATTGGAATTATACATGATATTAGTATTTTTAAACTCTGTTGCATGTAGTAACTAAGAGTTATACCAACTTTGCTCAACCTGTCTTAGAAAAGAGCAATCTATGGATGACTACTTTGAGAAAAATAACAAATAGAAAGAGCTTTAGTTATATGCTCATGTTAAAAAAAATGCTCATGTTTTAAAATAAGCCTAACATTTTGGGGGGTGAAGCTAAATAGTCATTGTTGATGGCCATGTTATTGTAAAGCTCTGAGAGAAGTGTGAGCTTCAGCACTTACTACCCTGACTTCTGAGCCCAAAGCAGTGGCTATAGGAACAACACAGTCGTACAGCTGAGTGAGGCTTTGATGTCTGAATTTCATTCAAGCACAAAGGGGGTTGGTGATATATACCCCAGAGACTCAGGTGGCAGCAAAACAACCAACATGTGCAATTACTGAGCCAGGAGGCCTGCTGTCACTAATGACCTCACAATCTGTAGAACTCAAAAATGGGGGGGGGGGGCTGAAATACCCAGAAGAGCAGTAAAATACAAAATAGAGGTACCATCAGCTCCCCCACTGGAGGCCACAGCTTTTTGTGCTCACATGACACAGTTAACTCCCGGCCGCCATATTAGAAAGCCTCAGTACTCATCCCGGGCCACTGGCCTTTTATTGTCACAGACCAGCCAATCCTTGATAGCTTGGGGGGAGGCAGCAGAAATTGGTGAATGGAGTGGGCATGTTAACAGCCTGTGCTACAGGGCTCCCCATGTGGGCACTGGTATGTGCATGATTGAGTTCCGGCCACAAAGTACCTTGGCTCCTGGAAGAGATTTGCCACCACCACCCCACCACTAATTGAACTTTGGATACTTACCTTCATTTTATGTGGCATGCTTGCACAGGACATAGTGAGGGAGGCCACAATAACACTTGAGTTTGGGAAGTGGGACAAGATGGGTGGGGAGACTTCATCTGTGAAAGGTGGGAGGCAGAAGAGGGCTGTACTTAGGGTCAGGGTTGGTCAGATAGTGAGTGGTTAGGGGAAGCACTAAAAAAATGTATGCAAAAGAGTACTGAAAATCACTCTTGTTCATACAAAGAAGAGAACATGACTTGCCCTGACACCTAACTAACAATGGAGTTATGTTTCCTAAGTCAAAGTAACCTCAAAATAATGGGAAAATGTGGAGATTTGACCACATCAAATTTGATTTTTTTTTACACAAGAAAATTCCCTGTACACATTTTAAGGGTGCAGGTCTTAAACATAGTAGGACTAGAACTAATGTGACTACCATCTACCACAAACACAATGGTTGGATCTTCCTTTGCCTCCAGAGGTAAAAACAACTGCTGAGCAAGGGAAGAATCTAGAAAACAATGACTAGCACCACAATCAATGATACCCCTGAGTTCAACCTGTCTTTCAGCCCAAGGAAAAATAATATGAATAGATAAATGTTTTACTGTTGAAGAAAAGTGGTGCTAAATACTAGGGATTTTATTCTTTTGCTGGGGTCTCCATTTCAACAAAACAGGACAATTCTTAACCACAATATAAACATTCCTTTAATTAACCCTATTTGCATAGGTTCACATTCTGGCCCCAAGTTATCAAGGTCTGTCGGACCTGATCCGACAGTGCGGATCAGGTCCGACAGACCTCGCTGAATACGACGAGCAATACACTCGCCATATTCAGCATTGCACCAGCAGCTCACAAGAGCTGCTGGTGCAGCGCCGCCCCCTGCAGACTCACGGCCAATAGGGCGCCAGCAGGGGGGTGTCAATCAACCTGATTGAGTTGATTTCCGGCGATGTCTGTCCATCTGCTCAGAGCAGGCGGACAGGTTATGGAGCAGCGGTCAGGGGCTATCAAGCTCCTTATGGAGCTTGTTAAATAGAGGCCTCTGACTCAAAAAGGCTCCATAGAAAATTTAACCTCAGATTTAGGTTCACTAGAACCTTAAGAGGTTTCCTTTAATAAAGTCTGCCTGACTCCCTTCTCTCTCTCTCTCTCTCTCTCTCTTTCTTTCACAAATTCTACGATCAATTTGTATAACTAGTTTTATCAAATCAGTTAGAGAACCAGGAATACTGGTACGGACTAATTCCTCCTTATGTTCTTCAGACTGTCCAATTCTAAACTGATCTGCAGTGCTAATGCAGATTTGTTCCACCTGTATTACTCAATAACAAATAGAATCTAGCAATGTACTCCTCTATAGGCTTTTTCCCTGAGTTAGAAATCTAATAGAACTTTGGGCAGTAGCAACATAAAATGAATTATCATAAAAAAGCCTCATTGCATCCACAAAATAATTCCATGTATCAAGAGCTTTTTCCCTAATTAATAACAAATTATGAGCCCATCTAAGGGGTTCATCTGATAAAGAAAAAGCAGTTCTATAATAAAAATTGTAAAATTGTGCTGGTCTTCTTTAAATGTATCTGGCATCGGCAGATTGGGTTCTAAAATAACAGAGGCTGATTCAGGGAAATTGGAAATGTTTGCAGTGGTGTGAGTTAGAGAAGGAGTTGCTTGCAAAGGCAAATCATGTTTGTAATTAGAATACTGTAATTATAAAACTGATAAACTGAGACGGATTAGTTTGCATATCTTGCAAAGATATAGCAAGAGATGCTACTTGCACAGTAAGGGAATTTATATTCTGGTTAATCTCTGCTGTTTCCATTTTTTCCCCTGGCTTATGTATTATGAAACAAACAGTACACCCTTTTCATGGCCTGCTCCACTTCTTCTCCAGCATCAGGTGAAACACTGTTGTCCAAAAATATAAAAAGTTGAACTCATATGCTGAGAGGCCCAGCTCACCACAAACCCTTACTGGGACACTGCAAATTAAACACAGTAACCAAGAAGGAGCTAGGGGGTGATAGAACAATGAGACTAAACTTGGTTGTTGAACTCTCTCTAGTACTTTAATCAGCACCCACAAGTAAATTAAAAATGATGTATTAGAACAGTGGTTCCCAACCTGGGGTACGTGTACCCCTGGGGGTACTTGGCAGGCTTGTTGGGGGTACGCAAAAATATTGTTGGTAATGGCGGAAGATGCGGGGGGAGGGTCGGGGGGGCACTCTCAATGGGTCATCAACTAATAAGCATTGTGGAACTGTGGAAGGAAGGAGCATTTAGCCGGAAAGTGACAAATAAAGTCCTGGCCTGGCATATAGGCAGATGGGAGCCCCTGCACCTGAAATATGTGGACCGGGTGTAGATGACTCCGGTCCACATATTAATGATCACCCTGTGTCACCAGACAGCTTAGCCTCCTGCTCCACCCACCTCTGTCCCATGCACACAATTTTGACTGCAAGTGCTCAAATAGAAGCGGCACTGCAGCAGCATAGCTACGTGGACACGTGTGATAGAGCCGCTGAGATTGCGAGTCACACAGGCGAGGCAGGTCTAAGTCAGTGCCGGTAAGTAAAGTACTGCTTCTTGTGCTTGCTTGATTCAGATTGCTTCACTTCCAACTAAAAACGTTCATAGTGGCTGGATGGTTAATATTGATCTGATCTCACAAATTTAAATATTTATTTTTATGATCATTACACTTTGACTCCCCCCCAGGGCCTTGATTAGGAGCAACCAGGCAGCTGCCAGGGGCACCAGCCACACAGCAGGACTCCTGAGAATAAGATCTGAGCTTTAATCCTGTTGATACACGTACAGTCGTATGCAATTCAGGTATAGCTTACCTCCCCTATAAAAAAGTGCTTCCTTTATTTTGAGGGATGGGTGGGGATAATGAAGAGAGGGGGTACTCATAAATGAAAAGCCTAATCAAGGGGTACAGGAGAGAAAAAAGTTTGGGAACCGCTGTATTAGAATGAAAACAAACTTGCATTGGTGACTTTAATGCAGATCTATGGAGAGCAGAGATATCCAAGGTAAATAGGCAATGAAGATTCTTGTAACAGCAGCAATATTATAAGGAGCATTGTTAAATACAAAAACCAACTGAAAGTCACAATGCTCAGTGAAGGAATAAGGGAATTCAGAATCAAATAGTCTGGATCAAAGCCTCAAAGGGAAAAAGCAGCACAAAATTATTTCATAAATGCAAAGTCCAAAAACAAGCTAAAGTCAAACATCAAGTCAGTCTATCAAACCAAGGTAATAGTAAGAGGTCAGAAACTCAATACAAAAGCACAATCATGCTGCAAACAAAGAGCTTATAAAGACTACGAAATTAGGGCCTAATTGATTTTCTAGGCCTTCTTAAAGGTACAGCAAGCTTTACTGCAGCAGAAACAGTAAAAACTCTCTTAGACAAATTCCTGTTGTGACAGTGACATTCTTCTCTCCCAAGAGACGGTGAAAGCTGTACTTTGAGGAGTAATAACCACACATGCAGCCGGGGTTAATAAAAAGTATAGGGAGCGAGAGCTTCTGCTTCTGAAGCAATTGCTTAATGCAGAGAACAGATTCTTAAAAAACCCCACCGAACATAACAGACTGAAACTGAAGCAAGTTAAAGAGACTAGGTATAAACTTTTTATTGCAGTAGGCACTGCGGGGGATGAATAACCTTAAGGTAATATTCAATCCACTACAGGAATAAAACTGGAAAATGTATATCCTCCTTTACTAGACTAGTGAAAGCCCCTTACACGATTGCAGCAATTAAAGTAGACACGTGTATAGTTTCTGAGAATGTGAAAATTCATGAAGCATTTTGCAATTTTTATAAGACACTATATAATTCTTAAAAAGTAGAGCTCCATGTTAAGGAAACATTTTGGGACAGAGTAGTACTTACTCATTTGATGGAAAAGCAGATTGATATCTTTAATACTCCCATAACGGTTGAGGAGATTGGCAGGGCTATTAAGATTATGCTGCTGCACAAGATTTCTGGGACCATATGGTCTCCCTGGGGAATTCTATAACTTATTCAGTGCAGGGGTAGTGTAACCCCTATCTATACTTTTTAACCATATCCTAATGGGGAAACATTGGCTTCTCAGAGATTTCCGGAAACCTCCATTACTATTATAGCTATTGATAGATAAGGACCAAACAGGCCTTATTACAGATAGATCCCTGGTAGTTAAAAAATTTTGGACTCTTCAGATATTCTTATATTTATCAAAGAAGCATAAAATGTTGCATCTCCTTCAAGGGCCAACTGCTTGTTTGCTACCTGTTGATGCAGAGAAATCTTTTGACAAGATTCTCTAGGGTCATCACTTTACAACAAAGGAGAGGATTGTGGCAATCCTGGTGTTGGTGGTAGTGGATGGGGAGGTCTCTCCCAACTTTTCATTGAAAAGAGGCACAAGGCAGGGAGCACTAACTTACACTTGTCATTATATGCAGATTACATGATACTGTTTATCTCTGACTACCATAGTTCATTGCGCATCTTAGGGCCAGATTACAAATGGTGTGCTAATGATAGCACGGGACGAGATACACAACATTAGCGAGCAACTTGATATTACAAGTCCATGGTAAAGCACTTTAACCAGAGAAGGGCACGGCAGACTTCTCTCTAGCACAGCCTATACCACGTTACCTTCTTCTTCCTATAAACTTTAATGGAGCGTGCTGATGAAAAAAAGAAATAACATGTATCGCTTGTGCGTTAACCCGACTCTGAGTTAGATCAAGTTCCCTCAAACCAATGCGAGTTATGAATCATTTACATTTCAATGTTCTTCACATAGAAGAAAATGTTCTCTTTATTTTTTATATATATTTCTATATATATCTATACCTATATATGTGTATATATATATATATATATATATATATATACTGTAAAGAAGCTGGACTTCAGACATTAGTGATAATTCTTTTTATTGTCATGTTTCATGACTACAAACGTCCCTTCTTCTGACAAACACCAAGTGAAAAAATACAAACATTTATAGGCCTGTTTGAACCCCCCCCCCCTCTGGGCTACCAATCAAATGTAGCCATGTGCAAACCAAAAAGCAACCGTGTGCAAAATCAGCTCAACACATAAGTATATGTGATATGTCAAAAAAGTACCACAATAAATAAGCATTATACTCTATGTATTCATAAGTGCTAAGAGTGAAATAAAATAGTCAGTAAAATGGTATATATCCCCTCCGTAGCAATAATCCAACTCTGCGTATCCGTGTCTGATTCCTATTCTAACATAAACCAACATAAGCACATGGCTATCATAACAAAACCACTGATAGGTTCCAACATGTTACACCCACCACCCAGTTTGGTTAATGGGTGTAGATGTGGGGTCCAACCACGTCCCTCACACGGAGCACCCGTCGCTGAAATAGAACATCAAAAATATCTCTAACAACAATCTGAGAGATAAGTCACTGGAACAAATCTGCCCACCGCCAAATACCTTAGAGCATACACGATCAAAGGCAACACCTGTATTGAGTGTATAATGACATTAGAGGCAGCCACGCCCCCCACTCGAAATCAGAAGCCCATAGGGCAGAGCAGATATTACGCCCCCCTTACAGGGTTCGTTCACAGGTAGAGTTGTATGTATAAACCACATTGATCACGCGTAGTAGTGGGCCATCCTATTACCATATCAAAAACTGGATAAAAGAATTAATCATCGCAGTAACCTGGCCTAACATCAGACATGGAACCTTCAGCCCTACATAAATAGAACAGATAAAAAAGACCACCGGCGCCCCTAAGTAGTCTTACCTGGACTCATCAAGTATAATACTACGTGCCCCTTCAACTGTTATTATAACAAAGAGAAAAAATATAATAGTGATTATTTCACTCTTAGCATTTATGAATACATAGAGTATAATGTTTATTTATTGTGGTACTTTTTTGACATATCACATATACTTATGTTTGAGCTGATTTTGCACACGGTTACTTTTTTGTTTGCACACGGATATCTTTGATTGGTAGCCCAGAGGGGGAGTGCCAAACAGGCCTATAAATGTTTGTATTTTTTCACTTTGTTGTTTGTCAGCAAAAGGGACGTTTGTAGTCCCGAAACGTCACAATAAAAATAATTATCACTGATGTCTAAAGTCCAGCGAGTGGTTCTTTACAGATTTTCTATATACCTTGCTACAGCACCCTGCCAGTTGGAGTTTGGTGGTGAGAGTGCATACACATTTTCGCTTGGATATATACTGTATATATATATATATGTAAAAAAAAGTGAAGAACCAGCGCTATAGTAACAGAAACCTTAGATACCTGAAAGAAATCCGTGGTCACCCTGCTGCTGGCCAAATCTAAAAAGGTCTGATTAAAATGGTCCCCGCCAAAGAAATCTCCCTTTCTGTGAGTAGGAACCATCGTAAAAAAGAGAAAAAAATAGGCGCATACAAGAAGTATCCACAAATTCTAAACTACTGCATATAATAAGGTAAACAGTGAGTAAATAATAAATGTATCAACCAAATAACAATGCGTGTTGAATATCTAATATAAACATAAAATTAATATGCACATAAATAATACTTATTAAAAGATTAATGAAAAAATATAATAATAAATAAAATTAAAAAATGACCAAGTTAGCATTCATCATGAAGTGTGGGAATTGTCACATACACCCCAATAAAGAAATGGTACGCTCATTGAAAGTCCAGAACTGGTTACTCTAAAAACAAATTTGCTAGTAGCAATGTGGGAATCCTAATTCCTTACAAATATCCTACTTACATAGAATAACCTCAATCTGATGAGGTAAGTGCCGTACACGATACAGAAGCTCTCAGTTGTTGTATCCCTAGTGATCTTGCTTCGGTCCTCCCTGGATATGGTAGGCTCCCCTTTTCACATATTAGTAACCCAAGGGAACAAAAGAGAAAGCACACTAGTGCAACATTGTCTGTAAAAAGTTGCAAAAATTTATTTGTACACGCTATAGTAAAATCTGCTTACACTCATTAACCTCAATTGGTATGAGGTATCAATAAAAGCAATAACACAGTGTATGAATCTCCCTACTGCAGTAACACTCGATTGCACCAAAAAAAAAAAACTTTCCAGGTCAGTAAGAGTCCCTAAAGCCAAAGTCTGTGTAGTCTTCCTAAATTCTTCCATGTCCATAAGGGAATAATACTTTTTCTCTGTAATCCAGTCTGCTGCAATTTTGACCATAGAAACCCAAACCTGATGTTTGGCAGACCAAAACCTCCAAATTCCTTCTCAAGGGACAAAATTTGTAAAGAAAGGTGTGGCTTTCCCACTCCCCATAAACATCTTAAGCATAGTTTATTAAATTATCTTATATCAAAATTCTTGAGGGGTAGTGGTAGATTTGGCATTATATATAAAATTTGTGGGAACATAAAGGATTTTAGTAAGGTAATTTTAGCTGAGAGAAAAATAGGCACTACCGACCACTGGTCTACCAATGGCTTACTTTCCTTAAAAAATGTAGAATCTTTAGTGTGGTTTATCCACAGCAATTCCAACTTCTTTAGATTAATTTTGTAACCTCAAAATTGACTAAACTCATTAATAATATCTAAGGTGAGAGGAATACTATCTTTTGTTTTGGAGAGAAATAATAAAAGATTGTCAGCATAGTGACAAGACAAGCTTAGAATCACCAAGCTTTATCTCTTCTAATTCTTGCCGTAACCGCACAGCCAAAGGTTCTATGGACAAATTGAAAAGGAGATGCAAGAGTGGGCACCCTTGTCTAGTACTTATCTTAGGGGATAATCCCCCATTAATAAGTAAATGAGAGTAGGATTTATTATATGAGTTTTACAAAGTTAAGAAATTGGCCCTTCATTCCAAAGTGTGTTAAAGAAGTAAATAAATGGTCCCAAAATAAAGAATTGAATGCCTTTTCAGCATCTAAGGTAAGGAGCGCCATATCTACTTTAAAAGGTTTCCTAGTGTTTTTTATTCTATTCCAATAGAAGTATAATAACAATAGAATCTTACTCAGATTCTTAGAGGAGATTCTACCCATCTTAAAGCCCGTCTGGTTAGGATGGATTAAATTATTAATGCATTTCTTCAGTCTATCTGCAAGAATAGAAGTGAGTAGTTTGTAGTCGTTATTGAGTAACAAAATGGGACGATATGAACTAAGCTGTTCCAAATCGTTGTCTTTTTTAGAGATAAGTGTAACTGTTGATGCTGTGAAAAAATTAGAGTCCATTCTATTTCAGAATAATACTTATTAAGAAGATTAAGAAGTGTATTTAAAATCTCAAATTTGAGCATTCTATAAAATTCCTCTGGTATCTGATCAGGACCAGGGGCTTTACTTAAATTTGCCTTGTCAATAGCTCTAGAATCTCCTAATCAGAAATTGGCTGGTTTATTTCCAGAAGTTCTATTTGGGATATTTTCGGGAGTGAGATCTTATTCCAAAAAGTTTGTTTGACTGAATTCGAAAACTTATCAACTGAATATATGCCCTGATAATATTCATCTGGAGCTGTCAACCTCTCATCCTTTATCTTAATACTTGGGATATTTCTCTCTCCTTTAACTGACTTAATTACCTTAGAGAGATATTTAGCTAACCTTGCCTGCTGCCCTGAAAAGAAAGCTTTGTTTTTTAGATCATCTTTGAGACTTTTTTGCTTTAAAAATGTGTCTCTTTCTAGCTTGGCGTTTTTATATCTCTTCCAGTAGATCCAATTTGGATTCTTATATAGGCGATGTAATCATTCCTCACCTGGTTAGTTAATTGGAGGACTCTAGCCCTTATTTTCCTCTTCCAATTAACTAAGTAAGCCTTTATCTCGCCTCAGAGTACAGCTTTCGCTGCCTCCCAGAAAATCTCACTTTTGGGGAAATAAGACTTATTATTAATATAATATTCTCTCCATTGTTAAAAACCTGTTAAAGTCACTATCATTTAAAAGATACTTAGGAAAAAAATTATTAGTTAAATGTGATTGTATTTTATTTCTCTCTATCTTTAATCCAATAACTGCATGATCCGAAATTACAATCTCCTTGGTTGTAGGAATTAGGTCTAACTGCAGTATAGAATCTGCGACTAAAAATAAGTCTTTTCTGAACATCGTCTTGTGTGTCTTTGACTCACAAGTAAATTCTCTGTTATCCAGGTTTTTAATTTGCCAGATGTCCCTCAAGTTTAATCTATTACAGAATGCCTTAAATACTTTTTCCTCTCGTGATTTCTTAATATGTTTTTACCGAGTCTAATCCTATCACTGTGGGAACAAAGAGACATATTAAAATCTCCTGCTACGATTTAATATTTATCAGTAAAGGGGAGAAGTTTGATGTATAGTCTGTTCCAAAATAGTGGGTCCAGCTCATTTGGACCATATACATTGCAAATTACATATAAAGTCCCATTGCATTCTAACTCAATAATTATAAATCTACCATTAGGATCAAGAAATTTCAAGATAACTCTTTAATCCAATATCTTAGATAAAAGAAAAGCCACTCCCCTCTTTCGTTTGATGCTTGGGGCAGCAATAACCTCTCTGAACCATTTACATTTAAGTTTTATATGTTCGTTGTGACTGAGATGGGTCTCTTGAAGTATTACCACATCTGGATTTTCTCATTTAAGTTGTCTCAAGATAAGATTCCTTTTGGTCGGAGAGGTTATTCCCCCAACATTCCAGGATAATATATTCAAACTTTAAATATGTTTAACAATACCAACTTATGTATAAGAAAAAGAAAGAAAAAAAAAATGAAAAAACATCCATGCATAACCCGTCTTAAACATAGTGCGTATGGCCTCGTGTAGTATCTCACAGTACATTACTGTATCATATCAACCTGATTATTTACAAAAAAAGCTTTAGCTTCCTGCACATTAGTCTGTGAAAAACGTTCATCCTTATACATAAACTGTATTTTTGCAGGGTAAATAAGTCTGGCTTGGAGACCTTTTTTATTAGATGTATTAGATTTGAACAAAAAGGGTCCATTCCTCTTCTCTTATTCATAGGGGGCGAATTATCAAGCTCCGAATAGGTAAGGGTCTCAAGGCGCTGCTCATAATACTTCATAGAAATAGGACTAGATGCAATGCGAAGCAGACAATAACATTAAAATTGATGAAATAATGAAATAATCAAAATGTACAAGGGAAATAATATATCATAAATCAAGTGAGTATCAGGAAATAGCTGCCAAGAGGTGATGGAACAATAAAGGTGAGTATCCTTTTCCAAGATACTCGAGAAATAAATCCAGAGAGAGGGAATACTGTCCAAATACCTCAGCGCTATAAGATGAAACAACACTTTGTAATAATCAGAGGCGTGAACAGTTGTTACTCGCACAATAAAACAGTAGGTGTGTACAATGTATTTAAAGGAAAAGGTGATACATAATATTTTTGGTATATATATATGTGGACTACGAGTTTATAATCATAGATAATATATAGCACTATTTGAGAAGAAAGTACAAATGGATAATACGTAAGGCTGAACAGCTTGTGAAACTGGAATGGGTGCGTAAAAAAATCTCAGTGGTACATGTATACGCCTCAGTGGTATTTATAAATAGAGATACTTCGGAATAGTTGGATTGTAGTAACAGCTATAATAGCTAAAATGTTAAAAACATATATAAAACACAATATATTTGTATAAAGTCCAAATCAGTGCAGCACTAATAATTAGCGTGAATAAAAGACGTCAGAGCAAATAAATATGACTCCAAATGTGAATAAAAAAACGCTAAGTCCATATATGGGGTCAGTAAAAACGTTCAGGCAAAACTCCAATGGGGTATCTACTTACTGGAAACAACCTCAATGATATGAGGTAAGGAAGGCGCAGGTAGACAGATAAAGCTGTGTCCAGAGCTGTATCCGGTGCTCAATGTCGTGTGCACTGTGGGGCTGGATTGGCTAGCCAGGTACTCCGATGGTGTGTCAGCCACTTGGAGGTATTAGCCACTTGGATGTATTTATCCCCAATGACGATATCTCATACGGTAGTTGCGTGTGTGGAAACAACCTTAATCATATGAGGTAAGGAAGGCGCAGGTAGACAGATAAACTGTGTCCAGAGATGTATCTGGTGCTCGATGTCGTGTGCACTGTGGGGTTGGATTGGCTAGCCAGGTACTCCGATGGTGTATCAGCCACTTGGAGGTATTAGCCACTTTGATGTATTTATCCCCAATGAAGATATCTCATACGGTAGTTGCGTGTGTGGAAACAATCTTAATCATATGAGGTAAGGAAGGTGCGGGTAGACAGATAAAGCTGTGTCCAGAGCTGTATCCGGTGCTCGATGTTGTGTGCACTGTGGGGTTGGATTGGATAGCCAGGTACTCCGATGGTGTATCAGCCGCTTGGAGGTATTACCCACTGTGATGTATTTATCCCCAATGAAGATATCTCATACAGTAGTTGCGTGCGCAGAAGACAAAAAAGAATATACATGGATAATAGTGCAACTCCGTTTAATGGAGAGAATGCAACACACACATAGACAAAATAAATGCACTTACAAACTGGAACCTCAATGATATGAGGTACTAAGAAACCCGCGGTCATTTGAAGCCAGTAAAAATCACGCCCACAATCGCTGATGATAACTTGATTGGACAAGCGTCAGAGGGGAGTGAGTAAACAAAGGTGCTTATTTTGGAAGAGGCATGTACGTTTATGTAATATGCAACTTCTGATTGCCAATGAATTTAAAGCGGCTACAAAAATGGATATTATATTTGAAATAAATAAGTAACAGAACTATCGCTTGTAAAAAGTGTATATATCCAAAGCCAAATTATATGCCGAATTAAAAATAGCCTGTATCTTGACTCTCATAGATATGAAGAGTTACAATGCTGCTAGATATGTGGTTGGGATACATATATACACAAAAAATACCATACATGAATGTTAGAGTTAATTCAGTATTTAAAAAGCATTTAAAAATGTTGCTAAGTATTAAAACCACTATAAGCATGTGAGATTTATTAAACTAGACAAAAGAGAAGTAATCACTGTATACAAAAGACAAAGAATAACTATCGTAAGTGAAAATAAAAATATGAATAGCAACAAAAAAAAAAAAGACCTAAAAACAGGCTGAACAGCCCTAAAACCATGATAAAATCCATTCAATAGGCACCAAAGGAGAAAACTAAAAGCAAAAAATGGAGCATGCATATGGAATAATGTGGTTTTTATTATATAAAGCTAACTAAATAAGAAAGCAAAGTAATACATTATCAGAGTGGAAAAAAATTATTAGTAAAGTGGACTAAGTTAGTCGGAATTATATAAGGTAGGCTGCCAAGTCTATGTCCTTATTATGGCCATAGGGCAATAGGGATCCCATTTTGTGAATTCAGTAGGATTCCCTCTTCCTAAGTGCCAATGTCCTGCAGCCTCCTCTCTTGTTGGGTTTCACAATTTCCAAGATAGTACCTTTCAAACAACATGGATCTTGGTTATGAATTTTCTTGTAATGTAATGACAAACTATGGGACTTAAGGCCTTGTTTGATGTTATTGATATGTTCTAACAGACGCACTTTATATGGGCGAGTTGTACGCCCAATATATTGCAAGTTGCAACTACATTGCAATAAATATACTGCAAAGTCTGATCTGCAGTTGCACAAGGAATTAATTTCAGATTAAAACCCATTGCTGGCGGATGTGACTGCCTTAGTGGGTTTTCTACTTAGATGGTGGTCACAAGCCACACAATTAGCCCTGTTGCATTTGTAAAAGCCAATACTCTCTATCTCCAACAAGTTTGTTTTACTCTTAGCACGCAATTGACTAGGTGCTAATATATTTTTCAAACTTTGATTTTTTTAAAAAATTACTTGTGGTCCAGATGAGCTAATATTTTTGAGTAACTCATTTTTCTCTAGTAAATGCCAATGTTATTTAATAATAAATTGAATTTCCCTTGCGTCTTCATTATGTGTTGTCACAAATTTTGTCCCATCTTGCCGATCATTCTTGAGGTACTTTTTTATTTTCAATAGATCTTCTCGATTGCTGATCTTTGCTTTATCGTATGCTTCCTTTATGTTTTTTTCACTATATCCTTTCTCCAAGAAATTATTTCTAAGTGTAACAGCTTCTCTTTTGGAATCTTCTAATTTGCTGCAATTTCTATGAATGTGCTGAAATTGGCCGAAGGGGATATTTTTAACCCAATTGGGGTGATGGCAACTTTTCGCATGTAGGTACCCATTTCGGTCTGTCTCTTTCTTATATAATTTAGTAATGATTTTGTCATGTTCATGAGTAAGTACTAGATCTAGGAATTCAATTTCAACAGTGCTTCTCTTATGGGTGAATTGTAAATTTAGGTAATTCGTATTAATGTGTTCAAAGAATTGAGATAGTAGTTCTTCACCGCCCTACCAAATGATGATGATATCATCAATATAGCGGCCCCAGTATACAATGGAGGAAAGAAAGATGTTATTCTCCCAAACTGTCTCTTCCTCCCAGTGCCCCATATACAAATTGGCGTAGCTGGGAGCGAAGCGAGTACCCATTGCCGTCCCACTTATTTGGAGATAATAACTGTTATCAAAAAGAAAATAGTTATGCTCTAAGATGAACTTGATCGAAGTGAGAAGAAAATGTTGTGAGTTGATGGGTAAAAAAGTTCTGTTTTTAAAGCAATAGTCAATAGCTTTAATGCCTTTTTCATGGGGAATGCAGGTATAAAGGCTGCTAACATCCATAGTAACCCACAGATAATTATCTGTTCATTTAATATCCAATACCTTTGCAATGATATCCATAGTGTCCCTGATATAGGATTTCATAGTTGGCACAATGGGCTGAAGGTAGGTGACAACAAATTTAGACAGCTTTGTGGTCAAAGAGTTCATGCCCGACACTATTGGTCTTCCAGGTGGGTCTACTAGACTCTTATGTACTTTATGGAGATGGTAGAGAATTGCAATAGTATAGTAATAATATACAGGGAGTGCAGAATTATTAGGCAAGTTGTATTTTTGAGGATTCATTTTATTATTGAACAACAACCATGTTCTCAATGAACCCAAAAAACTCATTAATATCAAAGCTGAATAGTTTTGGAAGTAGTTTTTAGTTTGTTTTTAGTTATAGCTATTTTAGGGGGATATCTGTGTGTGCAGGTGACTATTACTGTGCATAATTATTAGGCAACTTAACAAAAAACAAATATATACCCATTTCAATTATTTATTTTTACCAGTGAAACCAATATAACATCTCAACATTCACAAATATACATTTCTGACATTCAAAAACAAAACAAAAACAAATCAGTAACCAATATAGCCACCTTTCTTTGCAAGGACACTCAAAAGCCTGCCATCCATGGATTCTGTCAGTATTTTGATCTGTTCACCATCAACATTGCGTGCAGCAGCAACCACAGCCTCCCAGACACTGTTCAGAGAGCTGTACTGTTTTCCCTCCTTGTAAATCTCACATTTGATGATGGACCACTGGTTCTCAATGGGGTTCAGATCAGGGGAACAAGGAGGCCATGTCATTAGATTTTCTTCTTTTATACCCTTTCTTGCCAGCCACGCTGTGGAGTACTTGGACGCGTGTGATGGAGCATTGTCCTGCATGAAAATCATGTTTTTCTTGAAGGATGCAGACTTCTTCCTGTACCACTGCTTGAAGAAGGTGTCTTCCAGAAACTGGCAGTAGGACTGGGAGTTGAGCTTGACTCCATCCTCAACCCGAAAAGGCCCCACAAGCTCATCTTTGATGATACCAGCCCAAACCAGTACTCCACCTCCACCTTGCTGGCGTCTGAGTCGGACTGGAGCTCTCTGCCCTTTACCAATCCAGCCACGGGCCCATCCATCTGGCCCATCAAGACTCACTCTCATTTCATCAGTCCATAAAACCTTAGAAAAATCAGTCTTGAGATATTTCTTGGCCCAGTCTTGACGTTTCAGCTTGTGTGTCTTGTTCAGTGGTGGTCGTCTTTCAGCCTTTCTTACCTTGGCCATGTCTCTGAGTATTGCACACCTTGTGCTTTTGGGCACTCCAGTGATGTTGCAGCTCTGAAATATGGCCAAACTGGTGGCAAGTGGCATCTTGGCAGCTGCACGCTTGACTTTTCTCCTTTCATGGGCAGTTATTTTGCGCCTTGGTTTTTCCACACGCTTCTTGCGACCCTGTTGACTATTTTGAATGAAACGCTTGATTGTTCGATGATCACGCTTCAGAAGCTTTGCAATTTTAAGAGTGCTGCATCCCTCTGCAAGATATCTCACTATTTTTGACTTTTCTGAGCCTGTCAAGTCCTTCTTTTGACCCATTTTGCCAAAGGAAAGGAAGTTGCCTAATAATTATGCACACCTGATATAGGGTGTTGATGTCATTAGACCACACCCCTTCTCATTACAGAGATGCACATCACCTAATATGCTTAATTGGTAGTAGGCTTTCGAGCCTATACAGCTTGGAGTAAGACAACATGCATAAAGAGGATGATGTGGTCAAAATACTAATTTGCCTAATAATTCTGCACTCCCTGTAGTAATAGAATTGCAATTTAAACTCATTTTTGTTGAGTATACCTAGATATTTAGCATCATCTAATAGGATGTTATATAGTTTATTAAATTCAGACCAGGATTACGAGTAAGTCTCCTATAGACATCCGTCTCTCCTAGCAAGCAGTGAGCTTCCCTTACATAGTCAATTTTATCCTGTAGGACCACTCCTCCCCCTTTATCGGCCTCTCTGATTATGATCTCATCATCTTTCTTAATGTTGTCCAATCAAGTTATCGTCAGCGATTGTGGGCGTGATTTTTACTGGCTTCAAATGACTGCAGGTTTCTTAGTACGGCGCATACCTCTGATGAAGAAGGGTCTAATGTGTAAATCCCTTCAAAACGCATCAGGTTCCTTACTGTACATCCTGTACAGACTGTTAGCCATATCTTTGCATTTTTGAAGAGTTTCACCCGCTGCTGCTACAACTGACACTGCTGTTTCCGGTGGCCACCGGTTACCTCTGTGGATCCATTATTTACATACACGCTGTCAAGTTACCTCATATCATTGAGGTTCCAGTTTGTAAATGCATTTATTTTTGTCTATGTGTGTGTTGCATTCTCTCCATTAAACGGAGTTGCACTATTATCCGTGTATATTATTTTTTGTCTCCTGCACACGCAACTACCATATGAGATATCTTCATTGGGGATAAATACATCCAAGTGGCTAATACCTCCAAGTGGCTGATACACCATCGGCGTACCTGGCTAGCCAATCCAGCCCCACAGTGCACACGACATCGAGCACCGGATACAGCTCTGGAAACAGCTTTATCTGTCTACCTGCGCCTTCTTTACCTTATATGATTGAGGTTGTTTCCACACACGCAACTACCATATGAAATATCTTCATTGGGGATAAATACATCTAAGTGGCTAATACCTCCAAGTGGCTGATACACCATCAGAGTACCTGGCTAGTCAATCCAGCCCCACAGTGCACACGACATCGAGCACTGGATACAGCTCTGGACACAGCTTTATCTGTTTACCTGCGCCTTCCTTACCTCATACGATTGAGGTTGTTTCCAGTAAGTAGATACCCAATTGGGGTTTTGCCTGAACGTTTTTACTGACCCATATATGGCGTTATTTGATTCACATTTGGAGTCATATTTATTCGCTCTGACATCTTTTATGCACACTTATTATTAGTGCTGCACTGATTTGGACTTTATACAAATATATGGTGTTTTTTATATGTTTTTACCATTTTAGTTATTATAGCTGTTACTACAATCCAACCATTCTGAAGTATCTCTATATATATACCATTGAGGTGTATACATGTACCACTGAGCCGGACAGATAGCTCAGCATGCTAATGCACTGTGGCTGAGCTCTGTAGCAACCTGAGGGTTGCAGGTAAAATGAGCAGCGCCTTGAGACCCTTACGGGTGATTAGCCGTGCTTTACAAGTACCCAATACATACATACATACTGAGAGATTTTTTTTACGCACCCATTCCAGTTTCACAAGCTGTTCAGCCTTACGTATTATCCATTTTTACTTTCTTCTCAAATAGTGCTATATATTATTTATGATTATAAACTCATAGTCCACACATATAAATATACCAAAAATAATATGTATCGCCTTTTCCTTTGAATACATTGTACACATCTACTGTTTTATTGTGCAAGTAACAACTGTTCTCGCCTGATTATTACAAAGTGTTGTTTCATCCTATAGCACTATATATTATCTATGATTACAAACTTATAGTCCACACATATATATATACAAAAATAATATGTATCGCCTTTTCCTTTGAATACATTGTACATACCTACTGTTTTATTGTGCGAGTAACAACTATTCACGCCTTTGATCATTACAAAGCGTTGTTTCATCTTATAGCGCTGAGGTATTTGGACAGTATTCCCTCTCTCTGGATTTATTTCTCGAGTATCCTGGAAAAGGATACTCACCTTTACTGTTCCATCACCTCTTGGCAGCTATTTCCTGATACTCACTTGATTTATGATATATTATTTCCCTTGTATATTTTGATTATTTCATTATTTCATCAATTTTAATTTTGTCTGCTTCGCATTGCATCTAGTCCTATTTCTATTAAATATTATTATTATTTATTATTATCCATATAGTTTTGTGCTTTCTAGTCTAAATAGCTTACATCTTCACTAGTAGTTGGTGTATTCTACTTCCAGTTCATAAAATGAGATAGGGTTAGGAAAGCAGTAATCCTTATGGATCAGTAAAAAGTTGGTCTATTCTCCTATCAAACTTGAGGACACACTGTGAGTGCCCCACTGTTGGCAGTAAGTCAAGGCACACTACAATCCTTTTTTGGGCCAGTTCTCTTCCAGGTATCAGAAGGGGCAGTAGACTCAGAGGTTAAACCTTGTGCATGAAAAGTTAAGATTAACACACATCCTTAGCTCTTAGAGCCCATTGTGTACTTGCATTTTAGCCTTGCGACACCAGTGAAGAAATCATCCACTTGTTGCTCCTGAGTTTGCAGTTTGGCAGTTTCTCCTTCCTCTGTGGAACTTTTATTCCAGTAGAGTGGCTACCAAGTTACATGCCGGGCTGACCCTCTTATTTCTTGAGAGCTTACCAACGGGTGTTTCACAGATATTACTGTCCCTGGATAGAACTGTCGGGAAGCTGTGGGTCAACGACCTTCACGCAGGCCTCTGGAGTCGGTGTCCACCTGCGCTCCCACCAGAGGGTTCTCTCTCTCCAGCAATGGTAGGACTATTAAGAGCTCACCCAGACAGTAATGAGTACTGCAGAACTTCATGTTTGCATCAGCATGAAATACTGTGCCGTGCGGGTTGTGCAAACTATGCCGTGCAGGTTGTGTCTTCGCGACGAGACTGCTTCCAGCGCGAGATGACTTTCAGGACTCCCATACAAGTCCCCAGGCTTGGGTAGATTTCTCCCTGCAACGGGGTTCAGGCGTGGTGGGGCAAGTTAGTTTATGCCGTCCTTGAATTGCGGACTCTCCATTCACGCTCCTCCATGAAGCCCCACCCAAACGGAAGTCATTTTCCGGCAATCCTGAGTTTTTAGAGGATTTCTCTACAGACCCTTTTTTGCAGGGGCAGGCAAAGGGATTCATTCATGTACATCAATTAGTGACAGAGGCAGGTAACTCAATCAAACCCTTCAGAGAGCTCCAAGCACAGTATTTGTTTACCCAATACACACCACTTTGCATATTTACAGGCAAAACACTATGGGCTCCATTTAAGAAGCTGTGAGACCAGCTTCAGAGCACCTTCAGCCAAATGTAAAATGGCATTCTTTAATCTCCTTTGAGTTTTCTGACCAGGTGATTGACAGCCCCTGCTCATGCACAATTGGTGTGCAATGATAAATGCAAGCATTTTCCTGCCCCTTTAGCTGTAATGCCTGGCAGACAAGGGAACATATCAGTACATTAATAAAAGAGGGTCAAATTGTAGATCAATCTGACATAAATGCACAGTTGTTAACTCTTTTTTTTCCAATGGAATATATTGAATTTATCTGATTTATAAACTGCTTTTAAATATACTTAGTAAAGCAACATTGGCTGGTGTGGTCAATAAATGGATCATATATATTAGGAGAACAAGTGTCAGAACAACAGGTACAGTGTAGCACGTCGGTTTTCAAATTGTGGGGCTCGCCTCCCCAGGGGGGGGCGCAAAAGCAGGTCAGGGGAGGCATGGGAACAGTGCCGCGCTAATCCTAAAAGGAGTCTGACAGAGAAGGAGCGCAGGTGCGGCTCATATGGTAATCTGGCCTTGCAACACCGGAGATATGTGGAACAGTAAAATAGAAGTCAGTGTAGCACAAATTGTTCTGTTTCCTGTGCTACACTGAGAGCGGCGAGGGACACTGTGAGGAGGGTGGAGGCTGAGTGAGCCGTAAGGCGGAGGTCACTGAGATAGTGAGGCAGTGAGACGTAAAGTGGGAGTACCTTGAGGGGGACAAAGCTGAAGGGTTGGTGAACTTGATGAAAGTTTTCAGTAGTATTTTTGGGGTAACAGACTCTGCATTTCTTGGCTTTTAAATAATAAATGTTGTGCTTGTGAGGTTTAACCCCTCATTTGCCAGTGGGATCTAAACCTTTGTCCATAATTTAACATTTTCATTAATAGAAAACACACATGCAGCAATACTAAAACTATTTCCAGAAACAGCTGTGGCAGTGTGTGTGTATGTATGAGATTTTGTGTGTGTGTGTGTGTATATGAGTTTTTGGGCTCCATGTACTAAGCAGTCAGCGAGCTACCCGCAACAAATCTCGCGCCCAAACTCGCAAACTGATATGTACAAAGCCGTCAATTATGTAAAAACTCGCATCTTTAAAATAGCGAGCGTACTTATCCGCCATACCTCGCTACCTCTCCATTTTTTACTGTAATTAGACACATTTGACCACCAACTCGCCAAAAACGAATGTACTAAAAAATCTATTTGTCCGCTCGCGTCAATTTCCGCTCCCACCTCGTTATTTTTGCCTCGCCACCTTTTAGGTGGCGGGCAAGGTACAAAACAATAGGAAAGTCACTCTAGACGCCAGTCTAGACATATATAAAAGGCAGTAATATCAGCATTGTACATACATTGTTCATTTCAGCAGCTATGGAGAGAATTCTGTTTTTGTTTATTCTCCGTTTGATGCGAATCCGGGCTAGAAGACAGAATACTGGAAATGTAGCTAATCGATTGGTTAGAAGAAGGAGAGTTCGAGTCCCCCGTGTATTCCTTCCACGGGTTGGTTTGCACGGCCTTTCTGACCGAGAGATCATACAAAGATTCCGGCTTGATCGTGAATCGATATTACACCTGTATCGAGAGATTGAAGATCATTTGGAGCCGATGACTGCTCGTTCACAAGCTATTCCAGGACTTCTCAAACTATTAGCGGCATTGCATTTTTTTGCAACAGGCTCCTTTCAGGCAGTTTCTAGCGTCATTATTGGAATGAGTCAATCTGCTTTTTCACGCCACTTATCCAAAGTAATAGGGGCTATGATGGTTATTTTTCATCGATATGTTTGTTTGCCATCTACCCCTGAAGAATGGCAATCTATCAAGTCAAATTTCTATAGGATGGCTGGGATGCCCAATGTCCTAGGTGCCATAGACTGTACCCATGTTGCTGTAAGACCACTTCAAGCTCGTGAGGAGATCTATAGGAATAGAAAGCATTTCCATTCCTCGTTGTAACGCTTCTTCAGCTGATCGACATCCTTTTTTCCTGGACCCTGGGCACTAACAGCGTCGCTGATCCTTTGCCAGATCTGCTTCCTTCTAGAAAAATTTGTCTGTTTGACACGACATCCAAACAAATAATCATAAGAGTCAATAATCATATCAATCAAAACGACGTTTTGCTGATGAGAAAAGTGAGGATTCTTGGATTTTGAAGCGGTTTCAGATCCAGATGAAGCCATATCGAAATAGTAAATAAAGATCACAAAAACGAGCGCTCTGTAATTACTCTCCAAAAATTTTGGAACAATAATAAAGTTGTTTAGAAAACTTGTCCATTTATAGGAGCAAAATTCTATTCCCGCGTCTACTATGACGTTCATGACACCTTACATGTCACGTGTTAACAATTGGCCAGACAATTGAACTGAAAGTTAAGTACATCAGCTTATTCGCGGCGAGCGAGGCGTCAAATTTATCAATATTCCGCCACTGCTCGCGGCGGGCTAGAGGTGTCTATTTGTTGTGGGATTATTAGTACATAGCTACAGCGGACACCATTTCGCCCGCGGCGAGTAACGGCGAGTTTAGCCGCGTCTAAAATGACGGATGAATTGACGGCTTAGTACATGGAGCCCTTTGTGTGTGTTTGAGATTTTGTGTATGTGTGTATGTATGAGATTTTGTGTATGTGTGTATGTATGAGATTTTGTGTATGTGTGTGTATGTATATATGAGATTTTGTGTATGTATGTATGAGATTTGTGTGTGTGTGTGTGTATGTATGAGACTTTGTGTATGTGTGTGTATGTATTAATGAGATTTTGTGTATGTGTGTGTATATATGTATGAGATTTTGTGTGTATGTATGTATGTATGAGATTTTGTGTGTGTGTATTAGATTGTGTGTGTGTTATGAGATTGTGTGTGTGATTCTGTGTGTAAAATTGTGTGTGTGCATGTGTATTTTAAGAAATACATTACAAGCATTTCAAAGCACACTGTTTTAAAAAATGTATTAACATCTATTGTGTGTGTGTGTGTGGGCTCATCTTGAACATTTTGCCAAAGGAGAGGCCCACTATCTTAGACTTTGAAAACCTCTGGTGTAGCATAAAGGGGGTCAAAAGGACGACCTTATCACAAGACCTGAAGAATTTACCTGTCAGGCTGCTGCATTGTTCCTATATTACACCAAGGATGTATCACAAGTGGCAACTCAGACAGCCAATGCCTCATTTGCTTTGGCTGTGCCCCTTCGACTAAATGTTGGAAAATGATCTCTCACTGTTTAAAAGCTAAATGTAGCATTGAAGTAGCACTGAATAAGGAACTAGTTATCTTTGTCAGTATGCCTACAACACTAAAGAAGTTTGAGAGATTTATAGGAACAGTCATCCAGCTAGCAAGTAAACATATTCTATGATCATGGCTAATCAGGACTTTGTCCACCTTACATGCACTTAAACAGGAACTGTTATAAAAAATACTAATAATTCTGCTACAAAGAACAAAAGAAAGAGGGGGGCTATTCAGCTTCTAATAAGTCAATAACATTATCAGTTTACCTTCTCTTTAAGTGTGATGTCCATATGAATGTTCAATATCAAATGTAGAGTCCGGATCTCTAATCACCTGATACTCCTCCGTTACAGAAATTTGGCTGCTCCTTCCAAGGTTTTCAAACACCAAAATGCTGCATGAAAAGAGAAAAAAAAGAAAGGGTGCCCCCTAGTGTAGATATAATATAAAAAATATAAAACAGAAGAAGGCGCCGCAATAGTGCAGGATCACTAAGAACAAGGGATATCCATACTGTGTATATAGGGTACTCACAAATTGGTCGGCACTAGTGCAAGTCCCGTCTGCTGAACACTAACGAGACGTTCAGATAGCTCACAGGGGCAAAACCGTTCCGCTCCTCCTTGGGAATAGGTCTGCGACTCCAACAGGTAGCAAGTGGTTAACAGCTAAGAAATCCAATGTAATCAGCTGAATATTTCCGTTAGGCACGAATAGACACTCCACACAAACTCCGGATCAAAGGGAGAGGTATTAAAGAAATGTCTGAAAAAACGATGCTCTAAAAGAAAATGTGCTGATAAAGTCAATATACAATTAAAAGACTTTAATAAAAACATGAATAAAATATTACAATGCGTTTCTCAGTCTATTACGACTTTTACATGCGCTACACCTGTCTGCAAGTTTAAAAAAAACTAATTTAGAATTTGATAGGCTGGCAACTTGAACTTACGTGTAAACCATTGATAGGTTAAATCTCTTACAAAATTGACCATTTAGATAAAAAGTTAAAATAGAACATAAATTGCAGCCCTTTGGAAATTGGATATATATAAATGGATAAACAAAATAAAAAGAGAGAAGCCCCAATATCAAAATGAACTGCAAACGGCGCAAAATATTATTATTACAAAGCAACTTTTACATATGAAAGTGATAAACCAGTTTCAAATCTGTGATATAAAACTTGAATTATTTTTACAAATTAACTTGAATCCAGATGTAGCCAAATCACTTACAAAAACAAAACAAAAGAAGGAAATAAGAAGAAAAAAAACATATAGAATATATGTCCCTAAAAGACATTGCTATGATTAAAAACCCATTAATCAAAAAGGGAATTCAAACATGAAAATGCACAAGATTGAACATCATAATAGAGAGATATGTAATGGTATATATACTACGAGTATAAGAGATGTGAAAAAAATAAATAAAATATATATATATATATATATATATATATATATATATATATCCTATGTAATAAAGGTGTACCTTCTAAAAACTCTCCAATGGGCAGACTCTATATACTACGAGTATAACAGATGTGGAGAATATATACCTGTATATCCTATGTAACACAGGTGTACCTTCTAAAAACTCTCCATTGGGCAGACTCTATGAGTGAATTTTATAAATACCTCTCTGTAATGAACTGAAATCACAAACCGCTATTATGTTGCTATTTCTAAATATTTAAATGTACAGTTAGAATTACATCTTGTTTTAGCTTCTCTGGAACTGGTTAACGTTATAGATAAGCTGTTATTAGTGTCACAGAGGTAACCAAGGATGAAGCCGAAGGGTTAACTCAGTGACGTACTTTTGCCTATGCCTGACAGGGTGTAAAAACACAATCACCTAGATTTAGAGTTCTGCATTAGCCTTAAAAAGCAGCTTTAAGGGGTGCTAACACTGCTTTTTAACGCCCGCTGGTATTACGAGTATGGCAGGTACAGGTGTACCGCTCACTTTTCTTCCTCGACTTTTGGCTACCGCAAATCCCCTTACGTCAATTGCGTATCCTATCTTTTAAATGGGATTTGCCTAACGCCGGTATTACGAGTCTTGGAAGAAGTGAGCGGTACAGCCTCTACCGCCAAGACTCCTACCGCCTAAAAAAGTCAGTAGTTAAGAGTTTTATGGGCTAACGCCGGAACATAAAGCTCTTAACTACAGTGCTACAAAGTATACTAACACTCATAAACTAACTATGAACCCCTAAACCGAGGCCCCCCCACATCGCAAACCCTATAATAAAATTATTTAACCCCTAATCTGCCGACTGGACATCGCCGCCACCTACATTATACCTATGAACCCCTAATCTGCTGCCCCTACCATCGCGACACCTCTATTATATTTATTAACCCCTAATCTGCCCCCCCAACGTCGCCGCCACCTACCTACACTTATTAACCCCTAATCTGCCGACTGGACATCGCCGCCACTATAATAAACGTATTAACCCCTAAACCGCCGCACTCCCGCCTTGCAAACACTATAATACATTTTATTAACCCCTAATCTGCCCTCCCTAACATCGCCGCCACCTACCTACAATTATTAACCACTAATCTCCCGCCCCCAACGTTGCTGCTACTATAATAAAGTTATTAACCTCTAAACCTAAGTCTAACCCTAACACCCCCCTAACTTAAAAATTATTTATATAAAATGAACTAAAATTACTATAAATAAATTATTCCTATTTAAAACTAAATACTTACCTATAAAATAAACCCTAATATAGCTACAATATAACTAATAGTTACATTGTAGCTATTTTAGGATTTATATTTATTTTACAGGCAACTTTGTATTTATTTTAACTAGGTACAATAGCTATTAAATAGTTATTAACTATTTAATAGCTACCTAGTTAAAATAATTTCAAAATTACCTGTAAAATAAATCCTAACCTAAGTTACAAATACACCTAACACTACACAATCAATAAATTAATAAAATAAATTAGCTACAATTATCTAAACTAAAATACAATTAAATAAACTAAACTATAATACAAAAAAACCAAACACTAAATTACAAAAAATAAAAAAATATTACAAGAATTTTAATCTAATTACACCTAATCTAAGCCCCCTAATAAAATAAAAAAGCCCCCCCAAATAATAAAATTCCCTACCCTAAACTAAATTACAAAGTAATCAGCTCTTTTACCAGCCCTTAAAAGGGTTTTTTGCGGGGCATTGCCTCAAAGTAATCAGCATTTTTACCTGTAAAAAAAATACAATCCCCCCCCAACATTACAACCCATCACCCACACACCCCTACTCTAAAACCCACCCGATCCCCCCTTAAAAAAACCTAACACTCCCCCCCCCGAAGATCACCCTACCTTGAGCCGTCTTCAGCCAGCCGGCCACCGATGGGACAGAAGAGGACATCCGGACCAGCAGTAGTCTTCATCCTATCCGGGCAGAAGAGGACATCCGGACCGGCAGACATCTTCATCCAGGCGGCATCTTCTATCTTCATCCTTCCAGAGCGGAGCCATCTTCTATCCAGCCGACGCGGAGCCATCCTCTTCTTCCGATGTCCTAACAACGAATGAAGGTTCCTTTAAATGACGTCATCAAAGATGGCGTCCCTCGAATTCCGATTGGCTGATAGGATTCTATCAGCCAATCGGAATTAAGGTAGGAAAAATCTGATTGGTTGATTTAATCAGCCAATCGGACTGAAGTTCAATCCGATTGGCTGATTGGATCAGCCAATAGAATTGACCTCACATTCTATTGACTGCACAGTTTTCTGTGCAGCTACCTTGTAGCGAGGGTGGGACATAGAGTTTTCCTTTCATGTAGAAAAGTCCATCTGTATGTTGTTCTAATTGGTCAACAGGTTTAGTATCATCCATAGATTGTGCCAACTTTATTTGTAAGGTGAGGTCGGTCAGTATGCCTATGAAATTACGTTTTGGAATGACTGTAGAAGGAGTTCTGTTTATTAGCACCTTGTTATCCTTGCGGGTGAGGGCGTCCGCCTTCCCATTCTTTGCCCCTGGTCTGTAACAGATTGTGAATCGGAACCTGGAAAAGTACAAACTCCAACGAAGCTGTCTAGATGAGAGAGTCCTGTTGGATTGTAGATACTGCAAATTTTTATGATCCGTGTAGAGGATAATCGGATGAGTGGCTCCTTCCAGAAGATGTCGCCATTGATCAAAGGAGCATTTAATAGCCAACAGTTCTTTTTCGACAACTGAATAATTCAACTCAGCAGGTTGCATGAGTCTAGAAAAATATGCCACAGGATGCAAAGGTTCTCTAAACGATTTCTTTTGGGAAAGAATGGCACCAACGGCGTAATCTGGAGCATCTACCTCAAGTATAAATTGTTTATCTAAGTCAGGAAATTGAAGTATGGGAGCAGAAGAAAATTTGGATTTTAACAGGTCAAAGACTGCCTGAGTGGAAGTTGTCCACTTAAAGGTGGAATCCAGTTTAGTTAAATTGGTTAAGGGTTTCGTGGTAGCTGCAAAACCGGGAATACATTCTCGATAGAAGTTTGAAAACCCTAAAAACCGTTGAACATCCTTTTTTGATGTGGAGATTGGCCAATCCAATATAGCTTGGACCTTATTGTTTTCCATGCTGATTCCATGGGGAGTGATATGGTAACCTAGAAATGTGATATCCTGGGAGTTGAAAATACATTTCTCTAACTTGGCGTATAACCTGGTTAAAACATTTTTGACATGCATCTTATGTTCATCTGGGTTTTGGGAGAAGATCAAAATATCGTCTAAATAGACAACGATGTATACATCCAGAATATCTCTGAAAATGTTGTTGATGAGACATTGGAATGTAGCAGGAGCATTACATAAACCGAAAGG
The DNA here is from genome assembly GCF_027579735.1 of Bombina bombina. Classification (NCBI taxonomy): domain Eukaryota; kingdom Metazoa; phylum Chordata; class Amphibia; order Anura; family Bombinatoridae; genus Bombina; species Bombina bombina. The sequence continues at coordinate 99,048,961 of NC_069506.1, forward strand.
CATTACCGTATATTCAATATAAGTCAAGCAATATCAGTCAGCACCTGGATCACTTGCATGCCACGTAGGGGTACCACCAAACCCATCAAATAGAGTCCAAAGGATGTGGCAGCAATAGGTGAAATCAAATGGTCTTTATTTAAGCACAGCAAACATAGCAGCGACGTTTCGGGAACATCTTCCCTTCATCAAGCATAAAATATTGTGGTAAAAAAAATCCTAATATACCCTCCACCACCAGAGGGCAGTAGAGAGACAATTTCCTAATTCACAAATTTGTAACCCTTTCATATCCTTAAAGTTAACACAGGATGATACCACATAAATACAACACAAAGATACAGTTAAAAAATACAGTTAAAAAATACTATTTATGTAATGAGCAATAAATATATTGTAATCAAAACATGATACATATGTTATACACAGCAAGGATCAATATTTTAGACAAATCATTCTTGTTATTAAATAAAGTAATGTTGGTAAATAATATTAAATATTTCAGGCCAGGTAAGATATCTAAAGAATGAAGGTATTGTATTCTACAAAAATACTGACAGGTCCCAGTCTTTATTGAGACCAGTTGGATCCAGAGTACTCAACTCAAATATCCAGAACTGTTCTCTTTGGTGTAGCAATAATTCCCTATTACCACCTCTCCTAGGATTAGGGATAAAATCAATCACCTGGAAATGGAGTTGGTTGATAGCATGACCTACCGAATTAAAGTGACAGGCTATTGGAGAAGATTTATTCTGTGTCTTGATTGAGCTTTTATGCTCAATAATTCTGTCCCTAATGGACCTAGTAGTCTCCCCTACATAGCTCCGCCCACAAGGACATTTGATGAGGTTGATAACAAATTTTGAGTGACAGGTATAAAAATCCTTAATCTGATATTTTTTACCTGAACTGGGATGGTAAAACACAGATCCTTTAATCATGTTGCCGCAACATGAACATCCCAGACATGGATAACAACCCTTATTCCTGTCAGTCAAATATCTTTGATTATCCTTTATCTTAGCAGATCCAATATCTGCCCTAATCAATTTCTGTTGTAGATTATAACTTCTTTTGAAGGCAGGCATTGGAGGCTCTACAAACTCAGAATTTTTTTTTTTTTGGCTTTCTTGTCAGTAGACAATAATGTTGCTCTAGGAATTAATTAAACTGATTGTGCCTCCTTTTCCAAAATAACCTTAGGATAACCACGCTCCAAAAACCGATTAATCATTTCCCCTAATCTCAAATCAAACAGCTGTTGATCTGTCACAATCCTACGTACTCTTAATAATTGACTCCTAGGGAGTGCCTTTAATAGAGATAGGGGATGAGCACTGTAAAAATGTAAGATGCTGTTACGGTCAGTGGGTTTTCCAAATAAATCTATTGTTAAAGACCCACCTGAGTTGATAACCCTGGTATCCAAAAATACAATTTCTTCCTCACTAAGGGACAACTTAAATTTTAAGTGCACAGTAGAATCATTTACAAAAGCCCTCCGGGTTCCAGCGTCGCCCAACCAGATGCCAAAGACATCATCGATATAGCACCACCAACAGGCGCCATTCCGAATAAAGTCTCTGTTAGAATATACAAATTTTTCCTTGAATGCATTCATTAACAAATTCGCATAATTAGGGGCGACGCTGGAACCCATGGCTGTTCCCTGGATCTGCAAAAAATAATCATCCTCAAAAAGGAAATAATTATAAAATAATACAAATTCAAGTAGTAGTAAGAAAAACTCAATTTGAGTATCAGAAAAATCACCATAGGCATGCAGAATAGATTCTACAGCCCCTACAACACTCACATGAGTAATAGAGGTGTATAGGCTTTCCACATCCAAGCTATATATAATGAATTTACTGGTGTCCAAATTTAATGCCTCTAATTTTAGTAAAAAAATCACTTGTGTCTCTTAAAAAAGAGCTAGTTTTCTCAACATAAGGTCTCAAGATCTTATCAAGATATATAGAGATATTAGATGAAATAGCTCCAATAGAGGAAACTATTGGGCGACCAGGAGGAGCATTCAGGTTTTAATGCACCTTAGGTAACGTGTAAAGCACAGGTGTACGTGGATGTGGTACATCAAAAAATTTAAACAAATCTTTACCAATGATCCCATTTTTTTGGGCAATAGTCAAAATATTCTTTAATTCATTTTGAATTTGAAAAACAGGGTTGCCAGATAGTTTTCTATAAACCTGACCATCATTTAGTTGACCCCTAATCTCTCCAACATAATACTCTTTTTCCAGAATAACTGTGGCCCACCTTTATCGGCTTATTTAAGAATGACATTATTTTTAGATGACAAGGAATTTTAAGCCAACTGATCCTGTTTAGAAAAATTATTCAAAAGGTGTTTATACTTCAATCTCGAAGTTAAAATAAGCAATTTGAGCCCAAAGAAAGGGGAAACCCGCCCAGAAAACTAACGGAGTTAACACAGAATATAATAATAACAACATTGACAAAACGCTACTATTACCTAATAATGAAAATAAAAAACAAATAAATAGGAAAATCTAGATTTATACTAGAATTTGTGGCAATAATAGGAACCAATTAACCTTTAAGATGGGAAAACATAAACATAACATAGGAAATATCCCAGAGATGCAATGGGTGAAACAGGAAACATAACATAGGAAATATCCCAGAGATGCAATGGGTGAAACAGGAAACATAACATAGGAAATATCCCAGAGATGCAATGGGTGAAACAGGAAAGGGAGGTGCCTCTAAAAATGGCGCCAAAACAGCACCAATCATTTCAACACTGACCCTACTTAAAGCTCCCAGATTTTCTGATACAGTATAGTCTTGAGAAAGGCCTAGTCTAGGCCGAAACGCGTTGGCATACTGGTGAGCTTGGTTTTAATTACCTATATTATATATCATATACAGTGTTGCACTATTTGTTTCTCTTTTGTTCCCTTTTAGGTATTTTATCAATGTATTTGTTTGTTATGGATCTTACCAAGGATTTTTAACATCTGAATTAAGGATTTGTTTTCACTAGATCTTTAGTGCTTTTTAATATTATCACTGATTTTCTATTTTTGTCTTTTGATATTTTTGTCTTTTTATTTTTGTCTTTTTATTTTTGACCTTTGTTTATCATTTGAATTCAAGTTTTCCACGTGGATTTTTTCACAAGTTATTTTTATTTTTATTTTTATACACCTCACGGATTTACAATTTTTTAATTTAGAAGCTGAACCACAATAATTTGACCCACTCAACATTTACATTCTACTATTATTGACTTCACGTTATATTTCTACACGTCACTTTGGAGGAAACACTACTGGATTCACTTACATATAACTGGTTGAACATTTGAACATTTTTTATGTACGCCAATTTTTGTGAACACTATTTTTTGTGAATGCTATTTTTCTTTGTTGACAGCTATTGTGTGCACTCAATGACTCACTTAGGTTGTTTATATTATTGAATGTACATGTCCTTCTAACTCCTCATCACTGGCTCACTAAGTCAGTGTCACATGCTTTACTCCATTGGATATTTTTAGATATTTTTAGATTTGTTTATTATATATTTTTTTGTTAAGTCAGACATGGATCCATGCGTCTGATTGCCATTTGTAAATTTTTATATGTATTAAAATGTACTTTTTTACTAGCCTTTTAAGCTTTTTAGCGCTTACTCTCTCCCCATTTTAACTTTTATATTGTTAGCCTACTAGGAGGCTATATAGTTAGTAAGCTTAAGGCCCTGGGTGTAGCGCTCGGTCCACTTCTCCTGTTCTTATACTTCAATCTCGACTCATTATTATGAACAGTCTGAGCAGTAGGTATATATTTACCTTTATTTATAACACCTTTGGATGGTTTTTGTGTCAGAATTTAATACTCAAAGCTATAGGATTAATGACATTATTAAGAAACATTGGCCCCTTCTTTCCAAATGTTATCCTGATATTTCTGAGTTTGCAGAGCCTCCAATGCCTGCCTTCAAAAGAAGTTATAATCTACAACAGAAATTGATTAGGGCAGATATTGGATCTGCTAAGATAAAGGATAATCAAAGATATTTGACTGACAGGAATAAGGGTTGTTATCCATGTCTGGGATGTTCATGCTACGGCAAAATGATTAAAGGATCTGTGTTTTACCATCCCAGTTCAGGTAAAAAATATCAGATTAAGGATTTTTATACCTGTCACTCAAAATTTGTTATCTACCTCATCAAATGTCCTTGTGGGCGGAGCTATGTAGGGGAGACTACTAGGTCCAATAGGGACAGAATTATTGAGCATAAAAGCTCAATCAGGACACAGAATAAATCTTCTTCAATAGCCTGTCACTTTAATTCGGTAGGTCATGCTATCAACCAACTCCGTTTCCAGGTGATTGATTTTATCCCCATTCCTAGGAGAGGTGGTAATAGGGAATTATTGCTACACCAAAGAGAACGGTTCTGGATATTTGAGTTGAGTACTCTGGAACCAACTGGTCTTAATAAAGACTGGGACCTGTCAGTGTTTTTGTAGAATACAATACCTTCATTCTTTAGATATTTTACCTGGCCTGAAATATTTAATATTCTTTACCAACATTACTTTATTTAATAACAAGATTATTTGTCTAAAATATTGATCCTTGCTGTGTATAACATATGTATCATGTTTTGAGTACAATATATTTATTGCTCATTACATAAATAGTATTTTTTTAACTGTATTTTTTAACTGTATCTTTGTGTTGTATTTATGTGGTATCATCCTGTGTTAACTTTAAGGATATGAAAGGGTTAAAATTTGTGAATTAGGAAATTGTCTCTCTACTGCCCTCTGGTGGTGGAGGGTATATTAGGATGTTTTTTACCACAATATTTTATGCTTGATGAAGGGAAGATGTTCCCGAAACGTCGCTGCTATGTTTGCTGTGCTTAAATAAAGAACATTTTATTTCACCTATTGCTGCCACATCCTTTAGACCCCAACCATTACCGTATATTCAAACCATTTTCAGGACCATACCTGGTCCTGAAAGCAGTAAGCCATTCGTCTCCAGCTCTTACTCTAATAAGATTGTATGCACCTCTGAGATCCAACTTGGTGAAAATCGAGGCACCACGTAATCTTTCTATTAACTCAGGGATAAGGGGGAGGATACCTATTATTTTTTATGCATCTGTTGAGCTCTCTAAAATCTACTATAGGGCGTAAAGAACCATCTTTGTTAGTGACAAAAAATATGCCGGCTCCGGCGGGGGAAGTACTGGGCCTAATGAATCCCTTTCTCAAGTTTTCATCAATGTAACTTTTTAGATGTTCTAGCTCAGGTTTGAAGGGGGTAGATATGCACAAAAGGAATAGAGACTCCAGGCAGTAAATAAATAGGGCAATCATAAGCCCTGTGGGGGGGGGGGGGGCAGAGTCTCTGCTACCTTTTTATTGAAGACTTCAGAGAATTGTGTGTAATGTGTTGGTAAAATACATTCAGTTACCTGTGAAATGGTAGCATTAATGTTACAAGCCCCCTCAGGAAGAAGTATGGGGAAAATGAGACTAAAAGTCGTCCAATTGATACAGGGTTTGTGTGCCCGTAACCAATTTATACCTAGTATAAGGTCAAACATAGGTGAAGATATTATGTCAAAAGCTAATTTGTCAGAATAACCCGTGTCGGTAATAAGATGAAGTTTGGTAGTTTGGTGAGTGACTGGACCTGATGTAAGTAAATTACCATCAATGACTTTGACAGAGACAGGATTTTGCTTAGGGATAAGTGGTATTTTATTTCTCTTCACAAAACCCAAGTGCATAAAATTTCCATAAGATCCTGTGTCGATAATGGCGATGGCCTTAATCTTGTGATGCTCCCACTGTAAGAGAAGAGGCAGAGTTATATAAGGGATTTTGGAAGTTTCAATTATAGTGTTGAGATGGAGATTGGATGTCTTACCCATCTTTTGTTTGGATAGAACGGGGCACTCCTTAACCACATGTGCAAGGGATGCATAGTACATGCATAAGTTTAGGTTCTTCCTTCTGGTCTTCTCCTGGGGTGTTAATGGACCTTTTATAAAACCAATTACCATTGGTTGTCCAGAATCCTTACCAAGGTAGGTAGGAGAAGATAAATATTTTCTGGCAGAATTAGCCCTTTCAGAGCGTCTTTCCCTTAGGTGCCTGTCAATATTAATAGATAGACTGTACAATTCCTCAAGACTGTCTGGAATGCCGGTACAAGAAAGCTCATCCTTAATCTCCTCCGACAACCCCAAACGGAATTGATTTTTTAATTAAACATTATTCCACATAGAATCAGTGGCAGCAATTTTAAATTGAGTAATATGACTCCACTGGGTTCTTCTGCTGTCTCTGATCTAAGAGAGTTTTCAGCAGAGATCTGCTTAAAGGGGTCGTCATACAGCACAGACATCTCAGAAAAAAATCCATCTAAGGAACCTAAGATTGAAGTCTGCTGTTCGTAGAAAGAGTCAGCCCAGGCCCTAGGCTCTCCTCTGAGATAAGAAATCACTGTCAAGACCCTTATCCTGTCTGTAGGTTAGGTCTTGGGCTTTAATTCAAACAAAAGCATACAAGAATTCCTGAACTCTCTAAACTGGGAGCGCTACCAGTAAATTTTACTGGTGGGGATACTAGTGGTTCAGGGTGAGTATCTGTAGGTGATGTTTTAGATGCAAGCACCTCCCTTAGGCAGGCTTTTAGGGCCTGATTCTCCACCTGTAACTCATGAAACGAGTTAGTTAGAATGTCCATCCTATCAGATAGACTTTGTATTTGATTTGTGATAAGAGTAGGATCCATTATATTGGATAGGTAAACTATAATTATGTATAAGGTCTATAGTGAGTGTATGGTAAACTCCTAGACCTATATTTTAGGCTGGCTTATTATGTAATGAACTGAAATCACAAACCGCTATTATGTTGCTATATCTAAATATTTAAATGTACAGTTAGAATTACGTCTTGTTTTAGCCTCTCTGGAACTGGTTAACGTTAAAGATAAGCTGTTATTTGTGTCACAGAGGTAACCAAGGATGAAGCTGAGGGGTTAAATCCGTGACTTACTTTTGCCTATGCCTGACAGGGTGTAAAAACACAATGAATTTATACACAACAGTAGGGAAGGCGAGTGTACCTGTTTTTCTAGAATAGTATGCAGATGTACCCACTCCGAAAATGCAGGCTTCTAATGGAGGCTGCGTTTAGTGAAGTCTGTACACCGTGCTGGATAAGATAAACAGTGAGGCTGGAATGGTTCCTGCAGATTCTAAGCCGAGCTGGAAGAGAAGAGTTGCTGGCTGCGTCCGTGAGCCGCAGAGAGAGAGAGAGAGTGTGAGAGACTCCGGGTCCGTAGCTGATGACATCAGCAACCCGAGCGTGACAGCCTGGAGGATACAGGAGAAAACTGTGCAGGTACAAGGAAGTTCCAAAGTGTAGCAATAGGAAGGATAAACTTCAATAAGCCAGCAAGGTAGTTACTGAAGGACGGCCTTAAATAGGGAGGAGGGTGCATAGTTAAAGGGACAGTACCATAAAACACAAGAGTCCAGCAATACTCTCAATGTCACAAAGGCAAATAGCAAATCGACCAAAAAATGCGTACATAACATATATGTACATATTTAACATCAGTTGGTCAATAAAGACGGCCATATCTATATTTTCATTTAATCCAAAGGGATTGATGGCCTCATTTTCCATATCTAAAACGTTTCCCTTTGGCGTAAACGGACCAACCTATTGCGACCCCAGACATTAGATACATGTTCAATGGGAAAAATCCTAAAAATATCATCCGAACCATGGTAATGACAAATACTATGTCTAGGTACACTGTGATTCATTAATGTTTTTTTGAGATTCCTCATGTGTTCCCCCCCACCCCTTTTTGAGGGGTCAACACGTTCTACCTACGTACTGTATTCCACATTCACATTCCAAAAGGTATACAACATATGTGGAATCACAAGTGAAATGTGTAGCGATCTCGAAGGTTTCTTTTGTGCTAAATGAGGTAAAACTAGTTCTATTACCCCAGGTAAAGGGACACAAAACCACAGTTCTTTCTATTACATTTGTAGAAACCTATATTGCTTAATAAGCCAAAAGCATTATTTGATTTAAATTGGGACTTTTTATTACCCTCTGTTGGTACTCTCGTTTTCTTCATCACAATTTTGCTCGGTGCAAGTCTATTTTTCAATGTGAAAGGGAACCAAAAAAGGAAAAACAGAGGCGCCACATAGAACAGTATTGTCTATTGAAAATAGAACAGAGAGAACAAGGAGCCTCTATTGTAAGCCTCTCACCAGATGTAGCGGCACAACCGGAGTGCCAGACAAAGCAGCATGGGACCTTCTCAGTCGCCCGTAAGACACAGTAACTGCGTCAGGACACTTGTCAGAGGGGACGAGTACCGGGGCAGACCAATCAGGAGGACCACAACGAGCTGGAAGTAGGCAGATCCAGAGGTACGTAAGAATCCAACAGGAGCACTATACCTCCGCCCTTATCTGCTTGCCTTATGCCCAGGGATTTATTATTCTTAAGGGCACGCATCGCTCTCTTTTCATTTGGAAATAAGTTGTTCCAATCATTGGTGGCAGGTGGACGTGATCATCATACTGATGTCACGGTAGGAGTTGTCCCCAGTCTGACTTCTGAATGGCCCACTAACGTTTTTTTTCTTGTTTTTTTTTTTAAAACTGACTTTATTGTGTAAAATATAGAACTTACAAAGAGAGAGCAAAGTTTAGAGCTTACAATGTACATTTTAGGAGACGCAGCTCTCTTCAGACTGAATGATATTGTCAGTTACATTTTATCATACACAGGTATAAATGAGTGGAAAGAAGGAAGGGTAAACTCCCCTCTTTTTATAGTTAAACCCAAGTGGGTGCTAATAACATCACATGAAAACTAGGAAGGGATAGAAGAGAAAAAGAATAGAAGAGGTTTGAAGAAAGAAAGAAAGAAAGAAAGAAAGAAAGCGAGAGAGAAAGAAAAGAGTAGAGTGCTGATCCGCCCTGTCGGAGTAAAGGTTTCACAAAGGACAGTATGTTGCCTATTGCCTTAGTCACGCAGAACCATGTCATGGGGTTACAAACGTCACTGTTATATACTGAACCAAATGAGGGGTCCCGTACCCGTGGTTGGAACGTCGCCCTATCCCTGTGTATTATATTGTAGATATTAGCCTGTCAGATTGTCTAGGCTGTGATTATGATTTTTGAGATAACATTCCCACGTAGCTAGCATTTCCGCGTATACGTCCATTTTGTAATTTTTCATATAAAAGTATTCCTCCAGTTCCAGGAGTTCCTGAATGGCCCACTAACGTTTTATTAAGGAGCGCGTTTTATTACAATGTATGTATAAAATGAACATCACAGTGAATATGTGTTTACATATATTGAATAGTTAATTTAATTCCATATATCAAATTAACTATTCAATATATGTAAACAAATATTCACTGTGGTGTTCATTTCATACAATAAGAATTATGTATCGTTATAACAACTTTTTGTAAGAAGCATTTATCCAATTTTTTGAGGGCATAATAGGTCTAAACATACACTGTTTTAGAATGTCTTTTATTTTAGGACATACACTGTTTTAAAAATGTCTTTTAATCTAAAGATTTTTTACCTTTTTATGTAGTTCATTCTGACAATAGCCTCTAAGGGGTTAATTGACAATGATGGCTAAATTGCGCCCTTTTAATCACTTTTTGAACTTATTCTCTGGCCATTGGCTATAGTATGAAAGACAACTTCCGTTTTTTAATTACCATGTGTATATATTGTTACAAATTGTAATGTTTTGCATTCGCTTTTCTTTGTCTGAAGAAACGACCAGTGTTTTTGGTTGAGAAACGCGTTACAAATAAAGCTTTTATAATTTTTAAAGTCTGGAAGTTGTCTTCTATTTTTTCCATATTCTCAAGTAACACGGAAACAGATCCAGTATTTGTAATAGCTGTGCAGCATCAGAACTTTGAACGGCTTTGCAACATCTGAACTCAGCGGCAGTCACTACAAGTGGAACTGGACACAGTGTACTAGCCACTGTTAAGTGCTAGCCTGCTGATTTGCACTGTAAACAGTTATAATTATACACATTTTACCTATGTAATTGCCTTGTATCTAAGCCTCAGCAGACTGCCCCCTTATTTCAGTTTTTTTGACAGATTTGCATTTAAGCCAATTAGAGCTGACTCCATGGTAAATTCACGTGCATGAGCTCAATGTTATCGTTATGAAATACGTGAACCAATGCCCTCTAGTGGTGGAAAACTATCAAAATGCATTTAGATTAGAGGCAGCCTTCAAGGTCTAAGAAATTTGCATATGAACCTCCTAGGGTTAGCTTTCAACTAAGAATACCAAGAGAACAAAGCAAAATTGGTGATAAAAGTAAATTGGAAAGTTGTTTAAAATTGCATGCCCAATTTGAATCATGAACATTTTTTTTGGACTTGACTGTCCCTTTAAATCCCACATCTTGTGCATAACAAAAGTCATTATTAAAGGGATATGAAACCCAACATTTCATTGCGATTCAGACCGGGCATAACATTTAAAAAAAAGTTTCTAATTTACTTTTGTTATCAAATTTGCTTAGTTCTCATGATATTCTGTATTAAAGTGATACCTAGGTAGGCATCTGGAACACTACATGACAGGAAACAATGCTTCCATCTAGGGCTCTTGCAAATGGATAACATTCTTGCAAAACAGCTGCTATATAGTGCTCCAGAAATGGGCCAGCTCCTGAATCCCTGCTTTTCAATAAAAGATACCTGGAGAACAAACAAAAAAATGAATCATAGAAGTAAATTAGAAAGTTGTTTAAAATCACATTCTATCTGAATTCTAAAAGAAAATAAATGGGGTTCATATACCTTTAAAGCAGTGAGAACTTTTAGTTGCCAATGCCAGAGATCTAATCTAATTTGTTAGGAGGACATATTAGCGTCTTGCATGAAATGGTTAAAACATGTGATGTGAAGCTCTTTTGAATATTTTTCTGCTTCATATCCAGAAATGAAACCATGATTCTTTCTGCTTTACAGAGCTTGTGATATGTAGTTTCCTCCACCTGCTGGTAAAAGAAGGATTTACAGACCACCCAAACAAACATCATCTGCATTACAGGAAGACAAGGAAATGGAATTTAAGGAAATATCCCGGGGCAGTCAAACGTAAGTGGGTGGGAAACCCAGGAGGGAAGGATGATACTGTGGAATGTGTGTGTGGGGGGTTATTAGGGGGCTGAAAACAAAAGAAGCACTAGCAGACTAAACTAAAATAACAAGAGAAATGTTAGAGCTAATCTGAGGAATATACATTGAAAAAAGAAATCCTATATGTAGGAAATGACATATGTGACTATAACAATGATTAAAGGGACACCAAACCCAATTTTTTTTCTTTCGTAATTCAGATAGAGCATGCAATTTTAAGCAACTTTCTATTTTACTCCTATTATCAATTTTTCTTCATTATCTTGCTATCTTTATTTGAAAAAGAATACATCTAAGCTTTTTTTTTTTGGTTCAGTACTCTGGACAGCACATTTTTATTGGTGGATGAATTTATCCACCAATCAGCAAGGACAACCCAGGTTGTTCACAAAAAAATGGTCCGGCATCTAAACTTACATTCTTGCATTTCAAATAAAGATACCAAGAAAATAAAGAAAATTTGATAATAGGAGTAAATTAGAAAGTTGCTTAAAATTTTATGCTCTATCTGAATCACAAAAGAAAAAATGTGGGTTCAGTGTCCCTTTAAAAATAAATCTGTGATTATAATAATTTGAGCTTACCTACATAACAACTCACCAAACAGATCTGTTTTGACACAGAATAAGGCAATATACACTGCTTCAACTTTATCATTATGGCTAGTGACTTGCAATAATAGGTTCAAATGCATTTACTTCTCATGCAATACATACATATACCTCCCAACATCTCCTTGCTAATATCTGAGACCATGAGGTTGGAGGCTCAGGTTGGCCATGCTATTGGTGACATTGGGTGGTTTGGGGTAACGCTGGGTGGTCCCTGATTTCACTTAGTAAAACAAGCACATATATAGAGAAGGTGTGTGTGGTAGGAAATAGAGAAGGACAGTTGGAAGATTAGTATATTTATTCCAATTCAACTGAAAATAAGTTAATCTCTGGTTGATCTGCTACACTTGTCCTTTATTTTTGCCCTCTGAAACTGTATTATGTGTTTGGAATTTCTCTATCTTCAACCTCTATATTGAAAGACGGATACCCTACTCACCAATACATGCCACAAGACTACTGTAAAAACAAATGTAGGATTGGAAACAACTGCAAGTGCTCGGAAAATAAGTGGTTTCTGAACCTTGAAACTTGTTGGCTAGTCATGGGGACATTCCAATTGATTTTCAACAGCTTAAAGGAGCATTTGTTCTGTACAACAGTGAGATGGCATGAGTCATAATGGAGCCTCCATTTTTTTGCAATATACTTGCTGTTGTAAAAAATGCTTCCATGTGAGGGATAGCTTTTAACATGCTCAAAATCCACATCAGATACTGAGATAGAACACATGCATTATCCTCAGCTCATTCTTCATATAATGTCACAAGCGGCCGGTGCTTGGAACATGTAAAGCTAATACATTTTTGTGCATGTGGCACTGTTCGCAGTGGACGATGAGCTTGTTAAAGTTGTCCTTCTACTAATGATAACATTTAGCTTGACACATTGTTACAACAGGTGGTGTGTTGAAAAAGTGTTTGTAATGTTATTTGAAATGCACTGCACAACCATTAGCTTGTTCCTTTTAAACAATTGCTACCTTCCTGCAGGGTACCTGGGGATGTCCTGTATTGGTGGAACCAGTGTGTGAGCACCCCTGATAGGTGATGTCCTTTTGCAGAGTATGTACAAGGAAGCATTTCTCTCCCAGAACAGTATTAATGACCCACCAGGCAGGGAGTTCCAGGTGATATCATATGTAAGCTCACAGAGGACACTCAGGACTCCCTGTGACTCTCTTTCCAGCCAATCTCCGATATCAGGTGGGACTCTCACTTCCTGTCTACTATAATGTGTGTCTCTACACCTGGTATTAGTGATTGGCCAGGAGACTTTAGCGACCAATGATGTCATCCAGGACTTATACTGTAGACTACTGATGACATGTATGGAGAGACAGACAAGCTTCCTTGAGCATAATCTGTATTAGGACATGTATTAGGACATTCATCTTTATGCCCCTGAGCTTTCTTACCAGCTTTTCCATGAAAACTGACTTGAACTTGAGCACATTTTAAAACAAAGTACACCATGAGAACAAAGCAAATTTGTTAATAGAAATTAATTGGAAACTTTTTTAAATTGTATGCTCTGCCTGAATTACGTAACACAAATTTTGGGTTTCATGTCCCTTTAAGAAAGCATATACATGTTTGGTATCTGAGTGCTCATGAAACATGGTACATACTTAATTAACTTTTTACCCATCTCCTTACTAATGACTTCTCAATAATATATCAAGGAAAAAGCATTATTCATTTTTTGTTAAAGGCCTATTTTGGAATTCTATATTGCTTATGTTGTGTAATTGTTTTAAACATATCATTTTATGAGGTTACACTAGCAGATAAGCCTGGCTAGAGGGCAGTCTATGTTTAAGAAATACAAACCCCCAAGCTAAAGTTACAAAAAATAAAAAAGTAAAATTACAGAAAAAAATAAACAAAGCTATCCAAAATAAAAAAATTAAACCTAAACTAATACCCCTATAAAAAAAAAATCCCCCCAAAATAAAAACACTCCCTAATCTAATACTAAACTACCTATAGCCCTTTTGTAGGGCATTGCCCTAAGTTAAACAGCTCTTTTAACCCCTCCTAATAGTAAAAAGCCCCCACCCACCAAACCCCTCAAAAAAAAAAAAAAAAAAAACTAACACTAAAAAAAACTCCAATTTGGCGTGTTCATAGACCAATCGGATCTTAAATTAAAATAATTGTTTCACCTGTCTGTTACCGCATTGGTCTATGATCACACCGAATACTAAACTAACTAAGGACATCAGGGACATGGCTCAATCTATGGTTTTATGTGGGCATTTAGGTAACATAGGTTAAGGGCTATGGGTCTGATCTGAGGTCTAATATGGGCATACAGATGCCAGGAGCCTCAAGAACATAAGGGCATCTGATTTGATGTCTTCCCAACACCTTACCTAATGTTTCCCATTGATCATATACTAGTCATTCAATAGTTTTGTAGGCATCTGGCAACCTTTGCTGGCAACCTTTGCTCCGCGCCACCTTCACTCTGAATGAAGATAGAAGGTGATGGATCTGTCTAGAAGAAGACCTCCGCCGGACTTCAGGAACAGTGAGTACCTATTTGGGGCTTAGGTTTAGGCTTTTTTATTTAAATTTTTGGGGTGTTTTTTTTTTTTTAGATTAGGGTTTTTTGGGGCTTGAAAAAGAGCTGATTGCCCTTTTAAGGGCAGTAAAAGAGCTGAATGCCCTTTTAAAGGCAATGTCTATAGAATTGCCCCTTTAGGAACAATGGGTAGTTTTTTTTTTTTGTGTTAGTTTTTTTTTATTTTGTGGGGCTTGGTGGGTTTTTACTGTTAGGGGGGACTTTTAACTTAGCTGTTTAACTTAGGGCAATGCCCTACAAAAGGCCCTTTTAAGGGCTATTGTTAGTTTAGATTAGGGGGTGTTTTTATTTTGGGAGGGCTTTTTTATTTTCATAGGGATTAGGTATAATTTTTTTTATTTTTGATCATTTTGTTTATTTTTTTCTGTAATTTTAGAGTTTTTTATTTTTTGTAATTTAATGTTAGTTTTTTTATTTTAATTGTAATTTAGTTGTAATTGGGGTTAATTTAGGGGGTGTTAGGTTAGGGGACTTAGTAATTAAATTACGGCTAGATTACCAGTTTTGCGTTATGAGGGGTGTGGTGCTAACTTGCACATTATTGTCACCGCTCACTTCCCTACAGCGCTGGTATTACAGGTTTTCATAAACCCGGCGTTATCAGGCAAGAAATGAGCGTAGAGCAAAATTGTGCTCCATACCGAACTCCAATACCAGCGCTGCTGAAAGCTGCGGTGAGCTGGTTTTACGTGCTCGTGCATGATTTCCCCATAGACATCAATAGGGAGAGCTGGCTGAAAAAAAGCCTAACACCTGCAAAAAAGCAGCGTAAAGCTCCGTAACGCAGCCCCATTGATTCCTATGGGGAAACAAAATTTATGTTTACACCTAACACCCTAACATGAACCTCGAGTCTAAACACCCCTAATCTGCCGCCCCCACACCTACATTATATTTATTAACCCCTAATCTGCCGCCCCGACATCACAGACACCTACATTATACTGATTAACCCCTAATCTGCTGCCCCCAACATCGCCGACACCTACATTATATTTATTAACCCCTAATTTCCTGCCCCCAATGTAGCCGCAACCTACCTACACTTATTAACCCCTAATCTGCCGCCCCCCACGTTGCCGCCACTATAATAAACATATTAACCCCTAAACCACCATACTCCCGCATCGCAAACACTAGTTAAATATTATTAACCCCTAATCTGCCGCCCCTAACATCGCCGCCACCTACATACATTTATTAACCCCTAATCTGCTGCCTCTAATGTCGCTGCCACAATACTAAATTTATTAACCCTTAAACCTAGGTCTAATCCTAACCCTAACACCCCCTAACTTAAATATAATTAAAATAAATCTAAATAAAAGCTACTATCATTACCTAAATAATTCCTATTTAAAACTAAATACTTACCTGTAAAATAAAACCTAAGCTAGCTACAATATAACTAATAGTTACATTGTAGCTAGCTTAGGGTTTATTTTTCTTTTACAGGCAAGTTTGTATTTATTTTAACTAGTTAGAATAGTTAGTAAATAGTTATTAACTATTTACTAACTACCTAGATAAAATAAATACAAATTTACCTGTAAAATAAAACCTAACCTGTCTTACACTAACACCTAACCTTACACTACAATTAAATCAATTACATAAATTAAATACAATTACCTAAATTGCAAAAAAAACAAAACACTAAATTACACAAAATAAAAAAATAAATTATAAGATATTTAAACTAATTACACCTAATCTAATAGCCCTATAAAAATAAAAAATAAATCCCCCCCAAAATATAAAAACCCTTAGCCTAATCTAAACTACCAATAGCCCTTAAAAGGGCCTTTTGCGGGGCATTGCCCCAAAGAAATCAGCTCTTTTACCTGTAAAAAAAAATACAAACAACCCCCCAACAGTAAAACCCACCACCCACACAACCAACCCCCCAAATAAAAACCTAACTAAAAAAACCTAAGCTCCCCATTGCCCTGAAAAGGGCATTTGGATGGGCATTGCCCTTAAAAGGGCATTTAGATCTCTTTCAACTGCCCAAACCCCTAATCTAAAAAAAAAAAACACCCAATAAACCCTTAAAAAAGTCTAACATTAACCCCCAAAGATCCACTTACAGTTTTGAAGACCGGACATCCATCCTCAACGAAGCCGGGAGAAGTCTTCATCCAAGCGGCAAGAAGTCCTCAATAAAGCCTGGAGAAGTCTTCATCCAAGACGGCAGAAGTGGTCCTCCAGACGGGCAGACGTCTTCATCCAGACCGCATCTTCTATTTTCATCCATCCGGCGTGGAGCAGCTCCATTTTCAAGACATCCGGTGCAGAGCATCCTCTTCTTTCCACGGCTAAGTGACGTCATCCAAGATGGCGTCCCTTGAATTCCAATTGGCTGATAGAATTCTATCAGCCAATCGGAATTAAAGGTGAAAAATCCTATTGGCTGATCCAATCAGCCAATAGAATTGAGCTTACATTCTATCCCTCCACTCCCGGACCCCGCCGCCACCTAAAGAAACTTATTAACTTCTGGCCTCCCACATCACTACCATTAACTAAATTAAGCTATTAACCCCTAAACCTAACAACCCGCTAAGTTTAAATTAAAATTACAACATCCCTATCTTCAAATAAATTAAAACTTACCTGTAGAATTAAAATGAACTATTTTTAAAATATTTATTAACCTACCCTAACTATTATACTAAAATTACATTAAACTACCAATTAAATTACCTAAATCACATATTAAAAAACACATTATCAAAAATAAAAAAGAATTACTCCTAATCTAATAGCCTTAACAAAATAAAAAAAACACCCGCAAAATAAAAAAACCCTAGCCTACAATAAACTACCAATGGCCCTTAAAAGGGCCTTTTGTGGGGCATATCCCCAAAGAAATCAGCTCTTTTACCTGTAATAAAAAATATAAACACCCCCCAACAGTAAAAACCACCACCCAACCAACCAACCTCCACAAATAAAAACCCTATCTAAAATAACCTAAGCTCCCTTTTGCCCTGAAAAGGGCATTTGTATGGGCATTGCCCTAAAAAGGGAATTTAGCTCTTTTACTGCCCAGACCCTACTCTCAAAATAAAAGCCACCCAAAAAACTCTTAAATAAACCTAACACTAACCCCCGATGATCCACTTACAGTTACTGAAGTCCCGCTTGAAGGATCCATCCAGCCGGCAAGAAGTCTTCATCCGGGTGGCCTCTTCCATCTTCATCCAGCCGGCGAAGTCTTCATGGTTTTACTGTTGGGGGGTGTTTGTATTTTTTTTTTTTTACAGGTACAAGAGCTAATTTCTTTGGGACAATGCCCCAAAAAAGGGCCAGTGGTAATTTATTGTAGGCTAGGGTTTTTTATTTTGGGGGGCTTTTTTTATTTTGATAGGGCTATTAGATTAGGAGTAATTCTTTTTTATTTTTGATAATGTGGTTTGTTTTTTTCGTAATTTATTGTTTTTTATTTTTTGTAACTTAACGTTTATTTTTTTATAGTTTAGTAATTTTTTAGAAGGTTTAATAGTATATTTAAATAATTTGAGTAGGGTTAGGGTTTTTTAATATGTAATTTAGGTAATTTAATTGGTAGTTTAATGTAATTGTAGTATAATAGTTAGGGTAGGTTAATTAATATTTTAAAAATAGTTCATTTTAATTCTACAGGTAAGTTTTAATTTATTTGAAGATAGGGATGTTGTAATTTTAATTTAAACTTAGCAGGTTGTTAGGTTTAGGGGTTAATAGCTTAATTTAGTTTATGGCGATGTGGGGGGATGGCGGTTTAGGGATTAATAGGTTTAGTTAATGGTAGTGATGTTGGAGTTCAGAGGTTTAGGGGCTAATATGTTTCTTTAGGTGGCAGCGGGGTCCGGGAGCGGAGGGATAGGGGTTAATAACTTTATTTAGTTGCAGTGGGGTCCGGGAGCGGCGGGATAGGGGTTAATAACATAATGTAGGTGGCGGCGATGTTGGGGGCGGCAGATTAGGGGTGTTTAGACTCGGGGCTTATGTTAGGTGTAAGAGTAGCTTGTTTTCAACATATAAATCAATAAAATATCTGGCAGCATCGAACATAAGCTTTCGGTGCTTTCAGAATCCCATTCATTTCTATGGAATCCGCGGCCTCCAGGGTGGCGAATTGAAAACCAGGTACGCTGCGTCAGAATAGCTGCGAGCGTACCTGTTAGAAATTTGATAACTTTGAAAAGTTGTCAAATAGAGCCGAATGTGTATTCGGAACATCTGTAATGACGTAAGCATCGATCTGCGTCGGATTGAGACCGGCAGATCGTATGTTACGTCACAAATTTCAAATTTTGGCGGTCTATAGGCTTTGATAACTAGGTCGGATCAAGTTCGCCACAATTACGCTGCGGAATTTTGCTGTATTTATGGTTGACGGCTTGATAAATATCCCCCATAGTATAGTAAAAATAGAACATCATGAAAGTATAGAAATGATAATAAATTATTATTAATATTTGTCAACTTATTTACACAAAGCATCTGTCTCTACATTGGACCCATTTAACATTAGGCAGAGGGCCAATGTTCCCAGATAGGGACCCTGTCGGCCTGTTTTTGTGGCAAGCGGGCAGTGAATGCTGTTTGTCCACTGTCTGCAGTTTTCAATGCACAAGACAATCCATGTGCAGTGTAAAAAAGCAGGGCCTGTTAATCACCCCCCATAAACAAATTCTCAAGTGGGAAATCTCCTGACCCAAAAAAAAATCAGCGAAAATATTATATAATCATTGTTAAAGGGACAGTGTACTATTATCTCATTTATTTTGTGTTCCTAACTATCCATTTTACCTGATTGAGTATAGTAAATAGTTTACAAATAGCTCTTTCCCCTTTATTTTCTCATTTTAAATAGCTGATTTTGCCTATTGTATCCCCACCTATACTGAATATTTCTGAACTTAAAGGGACAGTAAAGTCAAAATTAAACTTTCATGGGGGGAGTGTCCAGACGGTGGCCATGACTGGTTGCTAAAATAGAAGCTCCAGCTATCCAACAGATAATCCGCTGATTATCTAAGAAACCGCAAAGAATCTAAGAATCTATCATTTGGATCCCATATTGTAAAACTGAGCTATACTAGATACTCATTTTCAGGAGATCGCTTTATCTGGAGCTCTATTCTGGACAGACAGCTAGGAGAGGCCGCGGCCTTATAACATCAAACCTAACTCCCCCCGCTCATCGGGTTAAGCAGGTCTACTTAACTGCTGTTACTAAAGCTGGATGGTAGAATTTACTTAAACATTTATAAGACTCACTGTAAAATGATTCAGGACCTCTTAGTAACCATGACTCAACAAATGGACAGCAACTTTACCCTTCTGCTATCTCTAGTTCAGTCTCAAACTAAGGGGACTACGGACACAGAACCTAATATGGCGGCTATTGCAGAGCGAGATAACCTACACAGCACAATCCTCCTTCTGTGTAACAGAGCCTACTCAAAGCTATTCCCTACTTACAGAGTCAGCACATACGAAGCTGCAAGGAGCTGATCGCAACATCTGGTGTACTGAGACCACTAATCCCACAGCCACTTAGCCTCGGTATGAGAGCACAGCGGAGGTGAAGACACTTCATGATCGGGCGGATGCGCTAACTGCCCGCTACAAAAGATGGACCAACATTGTGCTCCGGAGCCGACCGGTGCTCGTGAACCCTCCCTCATGAGTACCGGTGTTCTCCTAAAGGCGACATTAAGTCCTCACACTCATATCCGTTCTTTGCTCCAGGTGGACTTGTGGCAGATGAGTATCCATACCTGCTGGTATAATTTCCTCCATCGCTCCGACAACCTTTTTCCCTGTTGCAGCCCTGCATCTGCGTCTTGGGATTGGGTAACACTTCCACTGCTCCCAGGTATGATCCACACAAAAAGGACTATATGAAATGTTGTATACCCCACTTACATACCCCAATGATGACTTTTCAGTCTGAAAATTGTATATATGGGCACTTATAGACCTACATAGTTGGTGCAAGGTGAAGCCCCATTTACAGGACATTAATTTGTTTGCAAACTCTCCTTAGGAATGTATTTGTCTCACGCATTCTGTTTTGTATTATTCTCTAAGCAGACCCTAAATATCTAGATGCCTGCTCTATTTATGGTGCGTTATTAAGATTTAAACCTGTGTACTTACATAGTTAGCGCATATACAGACAATCTTAAAGTTGATTAACAACACTAGGTCTTATTCTAAGTTTGACCTGTAATCATGTTACTGTGCGTCTAGTTCCCGTTTTATATTAGAGAATTGTAACTTCTTGGAGTGTTTGGCATTTAGGATATAACCCAGAGGAAGATTCATATTCTTATTACCCTTTTCAAGCTGTCAGAATCATACAGGCTTAAACCGTCCAAAGTTTAATTACACAGTATCCCACAGCATTGGGAGATTAATTGAGGACAGACATATAGTACTAAAAGCATATTTCCCAGAGAGGGAAACATCTAGCACTTATCACACTTATCATCCAAATTCTAACTGGGAGATCCCAATATTTACCCCCTCATAGAGCATTGGGTCTATACTCTCATATTGTTGAAGATATCTTCTACAGCTTATTGTGTAAGTAGTGGGATAGACGATAATACTAGTAAAATCAGCCAGAATTACGCCACAGTAATGAGGTTTCCATGAGAGGTTCTTAAATATATAAACCCATTAGATGTCAGTTTAAAACCTACCATCTAGCCAAAACTTTTATTTGATCTAATATGCTACTCGATAAATTATACCTATACCATATTTTAATGTACCATGTTCAAGAGTGGCTAAATATCACCCTCAGAATACAACATTTACCTTTGCAACTTATTTTTACTACTACTCGCTCCAATTATACTAAATAAGCTCTATATTTCAGTATTTTATCACTATGTCACATAACTCTTATATTACTTGTTTAATCATATATGTTCCCTACAGGTGACTTTTTATCATACGCTATATAGTAATCTCTCTCGTTTCGTTCCAAGTGGTTACCAAGAGAGTAGCGTCATACACAACCGATTGGCTCACAAGTGGTCAGATCAGTAACCATTCTTATGAGAATGTTATTTATATAAAAGAGGTTCCTGAAGCCTGTCGTATCACACAGTATATAATGTCCTACTGTCTGTATGTATTCTACTGTTATTTTGTATTCTTGATTTCTGTAACATGACCTTCAATTGCTTGTTGAATTTTGTGCACAACTTCAATAAAATAATATATTAAAAAAAAAAACTTTCCTGATTCAGACAGAGCATGTAATTTTAACCCCTTAGTGACCAGAGCACTTTTCCATTTTCTGTCCGTTTGGGACCAAGGCTATTTTTACATTTCTGCAGTGTTTGTGTTTAGCTGTAATTTTCCTCTTACTCATTTACTGTACCCACACATATTATATACCGTTTTTCTCGCCATTAAATGGACTTTCTAAAGATACCATTATTTTCATCATATCTTATAATTTACTATAAAAAAATATAAAATATGAGGAAAAAATGGAAAAAAACACACTTTTTCTAACTTTGACCCCCAAAATCTGTTACACATCTGCAACCACCAAAAAACACTCATGCTAAATAGTTTCCAAATTTTGTCCTGAGTTTAGAAATACCCAATGTTTACATGTTCTTTGCTTTTTTTTGCAAGTTATAGGGCAATAAATACAAGAAGCACTTTGCTATTTCCAAACCACTTTTTTTCAAACTTAGCGCTAGTTACATTGGAACACTGATATCTTCCAGGAATCCCTGAATATCCCTTGACATGTATATATTTTTTTTTAGAAGACATCCCAAAGTATTGATCTAGGCCCATTTTGGTATATTTCATGCCACCATTTCACCGCCAAATGCGATCAAATAAAAAAAATTGTTCACTTTTTCACACATTTTGTTACAAACTTTAGGTTTCTCACTGAATTTATTTACAAACAGCTCGTGCAATTATGGCACAAATGGTTGTAAATGCTTCTCTGCAATCCCCTTTTTTCATAAATAGCAGACATATATGGATTTGGTGTTGCTTTTTGGTAATTAGAAGGCCGCTAAATGCCACTGCGCACCACACGTGTATTATGCCCAGCAATGAAGGGGTTAATTAGGGAGCATGTAGGGAGCTTGTAGGGTTAATTTTAGCTTTATTGTAGTGTAGTAGACAACCCTAAGTATTGATCTAGGCCCATTTTGGTATATTTCATGTCACCATTTCAACGCCAAATGCGATTAAATAAAAAAAAAAGTAAAATTTTTCACAATTTTAGGTTTCTCACTGAAATCATTTACAAACAGCTTGTGCAATTATGGCACAAATGGTTGTAAATGCTTCTCTGGGATCCCCTTTGTTGAGAAATAGCAGACATATATGGCTTTGGCTTTGCTTTTTGGTAATTAGAAGGCCGCTAAATGCCGCTGCGCATCACACGTGTATGATGGCTAGCAGTGAAGGGGTTAATTAGGTAGCATGTAGGGAGCTTGCAGGGTTAATTTTAGCTTTAGTGTAGAGATCAGCCTCCCACCTGACACATTACACCCCCTGATCCCTCCCAAACAGCTCTCTTCCCTCCCCCACCCCACAATTGTCCCCGCCAGAAAGTCTGCCAGTACTAAAAAAAAAAGCTATCCTTGATAAAACATAAATAAAAAAAAATGCATATTTACATATGCTGCTCTGGAGGATCCCCCCTTAGCCCCCAACCTCCCTGATACCCCCCAAACAGCTCTTTACCCATCCCCCTCTAACTTATTAGTAGCCATCTTTGGTACTGGCAGCTGTCTGCCAGTACCCAGTTTATAGTAAAACCTTGTTTTATTATTATTTTAAAATAGTTTTCTGTAGTGTAGCTTGCCCCCCCCCAAAAGACCAACCCACCACCCCTCCCAGATCTCTTAGATCGATATAAATATATATATTTTTGGCAATCACTGCCACTTTTCCCCCATACATGTTCTGTAGTGTAGCGGTTCCCACCCGCTTCCTACCCCCCCCCCGCGCGCGCGCACCCGGCGTTCCCGCCCACGATCCCGCCCCCCGCCACATCATACGGCCCATCGATGGCCGCCCACCCGCCTCCCAGACTGGCTCCCACCCACCAACGAAACCGGCCATCGATGTCCGGTACAGAGAGGGCCACAGAGTGGCTCTCTCTGCATCGGATGGCCAAGGGGGGTTATTGCAGGATGCCTCGATGTTGAGGCATCACTGCAATAACCGGAAAGCAGCTGGAAGCGAGCAGGATCGCTTCCAGCTGCTTTCCAGACCAAGGACGTACGCCACACGTCCTCGGTCATTAAGTGTATTTTTTTAGAGGACGTGTGGCGTACGTCCTTGGTCGTTAAGGGGTTAAACAACTTTCCAATTTGCTTCTATTATGAAATTTGCTTCGTTTTCTTTGTATATTTAATTTAAGAGTAAAACTAGGTAGACTCGTAATAGCTCAGGAGTGTGCACAAGTCTTTAGTACTCTATGGTAGCAGTGTTTTGCAACATTATTTGTAGCTTTTTTATACAATGTTGCAAAACACTGCTACTATAGAGTACTAAAGACACGTGCACACTCCTGAGCTTATAAATCTTCTATAATAAAATACATTTACACTTTTTAAAAAAAAATAATTAAAGGGACACTGAACCCAATTTTTTTCTTTCGTGATTCAGATAGAGCATGCAATTTTCTAATTTACTCCTATTATCAATTTTTCTTCATTCTCTTGCTATCTTTAGAAAAAGAAGGCATCTAAGCTTTTTTTTTGGGTTCAGAACTGTGGACAGCACTTTTTTATTGGTGGATGAATTTATCCACCAATCAGCCAGAACAACCCAGGTTGTTCACCAAAAATGGGCCGTCATCTAAACGGCATCTAAACTTACATTCTTGCATTTCAAATAAAGATACCAAGAGAATGAAGAAAATTTGATAATAGGAGTAAATTAGAAAGTTGCTTAAAATTGCATGCGCTATCTGAATCACAAATGAAAAAATTTGGGTTCAGTGTCCCTTTAAGCGGTTTTGCTTGTGCACTATTATATTTTTTATTGCAACATTCTTAATGTTTGAAATTTACCATCAAGTTCTGGTTACAAAAAAATGTGTAAACTAAAAGGTTTAACTAAAATAATGCTCCCAGTGAGGGACTCCAGGGAGGCGAGTGCCGAAGCTGTATGTAAGGTCGCTGCACCAGGCCTCAACAGACCCCACATTTTTTATTTCATGATTCAGATAGAGCATGCAATTTTAAGCAACTTTCTAATTTACTCCTATTATCAATTTTTCTTTGTTCTCATGTTATCTTGATTTGAAAAAGCAGCAATAAAAGGTTAGGAACCGGCCCATTTTTAGTTCAGCACCTTGGTAGAGCTTGCTGATTGGTTTGCTACATTTAGCCACAAATCAGCAAGTGCTACCCAGGTGCTGAAAAAAAAATGGTCCGGCTCTAAAGCTTACAGTACTGCTTTTTCAGATCAAGATAGCATGAGAACAAAGAAAAATTGATAATAGGAGTAAATTAGAAAAGTGCTTAAAATCTCATGCTCTATCTGAATCATGAAAGAAAAAAATTGGGTTTAGTATCCCTTTAAGGTTTGAGTTTTAACAGAAAAACAGTACAAAGAGTAGAACTAGCATGATATGTAGTGAACACAAACAAGTTATTCATTGATGCTACAGTACTGCTTGTGTGTAATAGAATATGCAAGTTACATAGGTTGTTGATGTGGGTCATTGTAACGCTTAAGAGAGAAATTAAGTAAAATGCTACAAGTGGATAGAGGTAGAGAGAATTGGGTAAAGGGGAGAGAGGTGTGGAGTTAAGAGAAAGGCAAGGGAAGAGGGGGTATAGGTGATTAGGTTCCTAGATTCAAACAAGTATAGTGTAAATTAAAATGAAGGTAAAGTTAGAACTATCTTTATGCACTTTTAAATTTTCACCTTCTAAAATATATAATCGCTAACTTCTTTTCTCATAAACATTATTTATTTCTCTAATATTGATGTTTTATATTTCCCTTCCGTGCCGTTACTGACTCCTCCCATCAGCCATTTCCTGATTTCTGAACTTATGACGTATAGAGCGGTCCCACCCGCTCTATACATGTCTCCAAGGCGCGTTCACAGGGAATAAACGAACGGCGCATACAGTCGGCGACGGTCAACAATGCACATGCGTTAATCTCAGTTTGTGTTTGTAGAAATAAGCCTGCTATGTATTGCTGGTAAAAAAAAACACAATTGCAATAAGCATGCGCGAAACGGGACCGCGCTTGGCTTCCAAGTGAGAGCTAAGAATCGGAATGCATGCGCAGAGCGTCAAACAGAGGGATGATGTAAAAGGACGGCCGCCTAACAGCCAGAATTTCAATT
The DNA here is from genome assembly GCF_027579735.1 of Bombina bombina. NCBI lineage: Eukaryota > Metazoa > Chordata > Amphibia > Anura > Bombinatoridae > Bombina > Bombina bombina. The sequence continues at coordinate 99,074,798 of NC_069506.1, forward strand.
GACTGGTGGAAAAACGTGACCAGCAAATTAAAAAAAAACGGGTTGAATTATCATGTTGATTGATGGTAAATAAAAACGGCGAAAACACAGTTTAAAATTAAAAATATAAATTTTCATAAATGAAAGTGCCATTCATTTATGGTTACCTGTATACCACAATATTGCAATACAGCGAACTTTACCTTCACTTTAAGGGGTGAAAAATGTTTAGATTCCGATTGTTGGTTGCCAGTTGGGCCTATACTTAGCATCCCATTCGGACCATATGAGCTCAAATGGGTCAATGTTACCTAAAGTAAAGAAAATGTTTTTTCCCATGGAGTGAATGTATGCCATAATGTCTAGGACAGATGGGATGAATAGTGCCAGGGCAGGGGGTCTTACTTTTATCATCAAATGTGCTCTATCCTCTTGGTATTTTTTTTGAAAGCTAAACCTAGGTAGGCTCAAAATGATTTCTAAGCTGTTGAAGGCCGCCTGTTGTTATCTCAGTTTTTTCCCAGTTAGACACTGATAGTTCATGTGTGCCATATAGATAACATTGTGCTCACTCTCGTGGAGTTATTTAAGACTCAGCACTGACTGGCTAAAATGCAAGTCTGTTAGCAGTCTGCAGAGGCTTAGATGCAAGGCAATCACAGAGGTAAAATGTGTATTAATATAACAGTGTTGGTTATGCAAAACTAGAAAATGAGTAATAAAGGGAGTATTTATCTATTTCTATCTATCTTTTTAAACAATAAACATTTTCAAGTAGACTGTCCCTTTAAGGCACACAACAACATTTGTGAATTGCAGATGGCCCACTGGTGAAAGGCTGAAAAAAGTTAGGTAAAATAGAGACTCAAAGAATTTCAATAACAATCTGGGCTGTACAATAAGAGTGCTTGCACGTCTAACCAGCACCCATGAATCTACCCCGTTACCTATGGTTTTAAGTCATTTGTGGGACTAAACACACATAGGACCAGATTATAAGTGGTGCTATTTAGTGCCTTCTCTCAGGATGAAACACCGCCAGAAGTAAATGGTTTGCACGCAAGCGAAACCCGACACGCACTTACTTTAGGACTTTGGATACCGCAAGAAGCGCTAACTTCTTCTCCCTATAGACATATATATATGTGTGTGTATTTGTATATGTATATGCATATATAATACATATATACATATGTATTGTCTGTTTTGTAATTTTCCCTATGGACCTACATCTTGGTAGGCCCAGGGTTAACTGCCTGTGACTCTGGAAATAGTGAAACTTTAAGTGAGTGCGAGAGCAACCAAAGCTAAGCCTGTTTAGGAATCATGGGATGTGTACCCGGTCCAGTCTGAGAGTGCTGTCCACTTTTCCTTGTTATATACATATATAAATACACATGTATACACATATATACATATACGTATATACTAGGGTTGCACCGATACCGATACTAGTATTGGTATTGGTACCGATACCAAGTATTTGCATGAGTACTTTTACTCGTGCAAATGCACCGATACTTATACCGATACCTCCACTTCCTACCCATATGCTATCTTGTGGCGTTTTTTCAAACTGCATGTTCCCATTTCATTTTAAGCAGAAGTGGAGACTAAACTAAAAATCATTTACTACTGTTCTGCCAATACAAATTGCTGTTATTTGTATTATTGTAGGAGAGATCACTGTACCTCGTTCAGACAAACTCCTGAAGTACTGGTCAGTTAATAAACTGAGATTTCCAGCTCTGGCTAAAATGGTCCAAAAATATCTTTCTGCCCCATACAGTAGTGTGGAAAGTGAAAGACTGTTCAACTTAGAGTCAAACCTCCTTACTGATAGCAAAAACAGACTTATAGCTGAACATGAAGAGAGGCTTCTATTCTGTTCCTTAAAAAGAACTTGCCACTAACTTTTGAAAAATTATTCTAATTGCTAAATTGCCTTTTTTACTGCTAGTTCTCATCTTGCACAATGATGTTCAAAACATACTGTACTCTGAGAAACATCCATAGGTTAGCTTATATAATTGCAGGAAGAGTACTCATGGCAAAAATTAAGTTAATTCAAATGAACACTCATCCTGCAATTATAGGACTAGATTTAGATTACATTTGATTGGTAAGCTTTATCAATGCTTTGTTCACATGTCCAACTCCATAGACTTCAGCATAGCATAGGTAAAACTTACCAGTCAAATGTAATTTAGCCCATAGTGTTGTTCCCCATGATTAAACAGTGCACTGTTCTATTTTTACTATTTTTCTATTTTTTACTGTATTGCACTTTTGGTTGGTTGTGATTTTATATTTGTTATTTGTTGTTATTATTAATATATTTTATTGTAATATTTTTATTTATAAACATGTTCTGTGAACTTTATGACAAATAAAACCATTTTATTATTTCATAATGTCTTTTAAGTTACAGTCCTTAATAATTATAAAGAAGGAATCTTAAATAATTAGTCTGTATTTTGCTTGGTTAACTGTCACATGACATTACAAAAAAGAAAGTATCAGTAACTGGTATCGGCGAGTATTTGAAAACAAGTATCGGTACTTGTACTCGGTCTTAAAAAAATGGTATTGCTGCAACCCTAGTATATACATACACACACATATATATATATATATACACACAATATAGCCCTTTCCATTCAAACACCTTGTCATATACCATATACCTTTTAACCCTTATAAAAAAATGATTAATATTTATATGAATAATATATGAATAATTTCTATTATATAGTGTATATGTTAATGATAAAGTCAGATATCCGGGTACTCCTAGGATTACTTGGGTAAAACTGACAATATCCCAGTGGCTGTGGGTAAAGCCCGATGTAAGATCATACATCAGGCTTTACCTGGGTAATCCTAGGATTACCTAAACGCTTCTGGATAAAGCTACCTGCTTAAATGTTTGACTGTAATTCCCCATCTACAAATTTTTTTTTGCCTCTGTCTGGAGGGTTCAAGGGGGGGAGCCCCCCGATCCTCTGGCATCCAACCCAAGTGAACCTTGGGGGATGAGGCATTTATGAACCTCCCAGGCGGAGGAAGAAAACGATAGTAAAGATCGGGAATTACATTGAATCGTATATATGTTTGATGCGATGCTATGCAAGAACTATTGTCTTCAAATGACGAAAATAATGCTATGATTAGCTTTATCTAGAAGCGTTTGGGTGATCCTAGGATTACCCTGGGATTTCCCGGGTAAAGCCCGTTGTATGATCTTACATAGGGCTTTACCTATAGCCACTGGGTAATGTCAGTTTTACCCGGTAATCGTAGGATTACCCAATATCTGACTTTACCCGCAACATAACAGTTTATTTTAATATATTTTATATATACATAATTTTAGTCCTAACCTTTTAAGCAAGGTCTTCAGTTAGCTATTTGGAATAAACCTTAAAGTTAAATTAGTAGG